>NW_006198649.1:868662-896598 GCF_000334495.1 Tupaia belangeri chinensis
AGAGAGACAGAGAGACAGAAAGCGAGAAATCACCCCCCAGGGGTGATGGCCACGCTACAATCCCTTCTCCATTCTTCTCTCGGGATCTTGGGCACGCACGCACATGCGCCCGGCATAAGTTTTAAGCCACCGGGTCTGGAACGCAAACTGCAGTCAACTACATGGGAGTCCAGCGACATAGCCATTACGCTAACTGCTGATCACATACTTCATAATTCTTGACAGTTAATAAATAAACAACTTTCAAAATTTCAAAAACTGAATTTTAAAGATAATTTTACAAAAGTTGGTTATAATTTTGTTTGTGACTCTATAATAACAGAGACAATGTGATTTTAAATATTTTTGAGAAAATATTTACTTGTCATCAACTCAAACTGTTGAAAAGCAAATATCCAGCACACAATTCACATATGAACCTTCCCAACTTAGCTCTGCCTACCAGGCATTCTGTGGCTTATCATCTTCTAGCAAGATTATATTTCTGGGCATTACTTTCAGAATACTGAAGTCTTTTAAACATCAAGTGAATGTGATTAGCTTTTCTTCTGAGAACAATAGAACAATGAAGTTATGGAACTTGTATTGAAGGAATAAGACACCAATTAGAAACATGTAGTGATAACCAAAGCAAGATTGATCTGGATTATGAAATAGCAAGAGTGAAAGACAAGAGGGAAACAGTGAGAAATCTATTAAGAATTAATATAATCAAAATGGCAATTCTACCCAAATTAATCTACATAGGTAATATAATCCAAATCAAAGTGCCAGAGACATTCTTCACAGATCTTGAAAAGATGATCATACAATTTGTCTGGAATCATATAAGATCTTGTATTGCCAAAACAATCCTGCACAAGAAGAGTGGAGTGGACAACATCTCATTCCCTAACCGGAAAATATACTACAAAGCTGTGATAGTATGGTATTGGCACAGAAACAGACAGGTGGGCCAATGAAACAGAATAGAGATCTCAGAAATAAACTCCCAAACATACAGCCAACTGATTTTTGACAAAAGGTAGCAGTCAATCCAATGGGAAAAGGAAAATCTTTTTAGCAAGTGGTGCTGGAAAAATTGGATATCCACCTGCAGAAAGATGAATCTGAACCTCTACCTCTCACCATTGACAAAAATGATCTCAAAGTGAATCAAAGATCTAAACCTAAGACTTCAAACTAAAATTACTGCTGGAAAACACTGGGAAAACTCTAAGAGACACTGGGACAGGCAAAGACTTCTTAAGTAAGACCTTCAAAGCCCAGTCAATAATCCCCAAAATAGACATCAGATTAAGATGTTTCTGCATGTCAAAAGACACAGTAATTAGTGTGAATCTACAGCCCTCAGAATGGGAAAATATGTTTTTAAACTATGCATAAACTATAATAAGGGACTGGTAACCAGAATACACAGGGAACTCAACAGCTGTACTGAAAAAAGAAGATCAGGACTATTAAAACATAGGAGAATTAGTTTTAAAAAAAAATCACTCTGTAAGGAAGACATATCAATAGCCAACAGGCATATGAAAAAATGTTCAACATCCCTCATTATAAGGGAGATGCAGATCAAAACCAAATGAGATACCACCCAACCCCAGTCAGAATAACTAAGATTAAATATAAAAAAATGAAAAAAGGTAAGTGCTGGTGTGGGTGTGATGAAAGGGGAACTCTCCTACACTGCTGGTGGGAATGTAAATTGATCTAGCCACTATGGACAACAATATAGAGATTTCTCAAAAATCTACAAATAGAACTACCATATGATCCAGCAATTCCACTCTTTGGTATCTACCCAAAGGACAGAAGAATTCTCAATCAGAAAAGTGCTTGCACATTGATGTTTTTTGCAGCACTATTCACAATTGCTAAGACATGAAACCAACCCAAATGCCAATGGACAGATGAATGGATAGAAAACTTATGGCACATATATGCTATTATTCTATGGAATACTATTTAGCGATTTTTTAAAAAATTCCTTAGCTGGGAATGTGTTTGCACATTAATGTTTATTGTGGCATTATTCACAATTGCTAAGACATGGAACCAACTCATATGTCCATGAAGAGATTAATGGATTGGGACCTGCAGTTAGCATAATGGCTATGTCGCTGGACTCCCATGTAGTCAACCGCGGTTCAAGTCCTGGACACGGTGGCTTAAAACTCACGGCGGGTGCGTGTGCATGCATGCCCAGGATTCTAGGAGGAGAATGGAGGAGAAGGGATTGCAGAGTGGCCATCCCCCCTGTGGGGTGATTTCTCACTTTCTGTCTCTCTGTCTCTCTCTGTATGTCTGGCGAAAGCATATGCCCTATAGCAAAAAACTCTCAAAAAAATTAATGGATTGAAAAAGTGTGGCACATATACTACTCAATCATAAAAAACAAGACTCTGGCTTTTGATATAAAGTGGTCTAGTATGGAAGATTTATTGCTGAGTGAAGCAAGCCAAGTTATAAAGGAGAAACACTGTATGTCTCCACTTAATATATATCAACTATCAGGACTAGCAGTTAGCGTAATGGCTATGTCGCTGAACTCCCATGTAGCCTACTGTGGTTCGAGTCCTGGACCTGGTGGCTTAAACTCACGCCAGGCGCGTGTGCATGCGTGCCCAAGATCCTGAGAAAAGAATGGAGGAGAAGGGATTATGACGTGGCCATCCCCCCTGGGGAGGTGATTTCTTGCTTTCTATCACTGTCTCTCTCTTTCTGGTGAGGACACACACCCTATAGCAAAAACATCTCCAAACACACACACACACACACACACACACACACACACACCAACTATCTGCACTCTTTAGCTGAAACTGAATGACTAGAGGATATAAATACATAGAAAGTGGTTATAAATACCAGATAAAGTGTGGGAAGAGCTGCACTCTTTAGCTGAAACTGAATGACTAGAGGATATAAATACATAGAAAGTGGTTATAAATACCAGATAAAGTGTGGGAAGAGGATGGGTGAAGGAAGAGAGTCTGAGGAAGGACACTAATGAGAAAAATAGAGAGGCAAGGCATTTATGGTACAAAGAATCGGGTTATTATGGGAACCAGCAGTTAGCATAATGGCTATGTCGCTGGACTCCCACGTAGTCGACCGTGGTTTGTGTCCCGGACCCAGTGGCTTAAAACTCACGCCGGGCGCATGTGCGTGCGTGCCCAAGATCCCGAGAGGAGAATGGAGGAGAAAGGATTGCAGCATGACCATCCCCCCGGGGGGTGATTTCTCACTTTCTGTCTCTGTGTCTCTCTCTGTCTGTCTGGCGAGCACACGTGCCCTATAGCGAAAAACCTCTCAAAAAAAAAAAAAAAAAAATGGGTTATTATCTGTTGAAGATAATGTGTATAGTATTCTCAACTGGATTGGTTAGAAATGTATACATGTTGTAATATTTACTTACTGTGCACTGATTTATGAAGCCATATATAGTTTTTTGCATATTTCTTTATAAAGTGATATATTTCAATAAAAAAGTTTTTAAAGAATAAAAGGTAAGGAGAATCACAACTGTAATAGAGATACAGAGTTGGCTTCCAAATCAATAAATGAGAAAAAATAAAACTTACAGAAAATATAAAGAGGGAAGAAAAGAAGCAAAATTAAACCTTTGCTCGTAGCAAACACAGAGTAAAGATTAATTCAAATGATATGTAATAACCAAAAACATGAATGTATTATACTCATGTTTTAAAAGCTAGAGATGGCATAAAAATATTACCATATAGAGTTTAGAGACAATTTGACAAAACAAAAGGAAAAAGTTGGATAGTAAAACACTTATTAGAATACATCTAGAGTAGTGATAGCATCAGGCAGAAGTGAAACTACATTACTAATTCCATAACTGATAAGGATATTATATCTAAAATCATTTTGTTTGAGAGATTTTTGCTACAGGACACGTGTGCTCACCAGAGAGACAAAGAGAGACAGAGAGAAAGAAAATGAGAAGGGATTACATTGTGGCCATCTCCACTGGGGAGTGTAATGCCTTCTCTTCCATTCTCCTCCTGGGATTTTGGGCCTGCTGGCCACATGGGAGCCCAGCGTTGTAACCATTACATCATGTGCTGGTCCCTCTAAAATCAATTTTAAATTTTTTAAATCATGCAATAAAAAGATAGTATGAATGAAAATGTCAATATAATTTGGATAAGGCATTTCTTTAAAGAAAATCTACAAATGAATGTTCAATAAATATATGAAAATATGCTCAACATCATTAGCCACTAGAGAAATGCTAACCAATACCATGATGTGATATTACACTAGGATGACTAGAATAAAAGAGACAGGACAAAACATGTATTGATGAATATATGGCTTTTAGAATTGTAAACACATTGCTTTTAAAATTGTGAAATGGTGCCGCCAGTTTGGAAAATAGTTTTGTAGCTGCTAAAAATGTCAAATATAGAGTTACTACATGATCTAGCAATCCTACTCTTGTGTATGTACCCAAGAAAATTAAAATAGCATGTCTCAAATTCTGTAAATTAATGTTCATAGCAGCATTATGTATAATAGCCAAAAAGTGGAAAGAACTCAAATGCCCATCATCTGATGAACTGAGAAGCAAAATGTAGTATATCCATAAATTATAATATTATTTGTTAGTGAGAAGAAATGGGGCCCAGACAGATATTAAAACATGGTTACACCTTGAAAACCCATGCTCAGTTAAAAAAAAAGATGCACAAAAGGCCACATAACGTATAATTCTATTTGTAGGAAATGTCCAGTCAAACCCATAAGAATAAAAAGAAGCTTAGTGACTGCCAGGGCCTGGTTGAGAGGAAGAATGGGGAGTAAGCACTTATGGACATGGAGTTTCTATTTGAGGAACTGAAAAGTTTCTGAAATTAGACAATGCTAGTCATTACACAAACCTCTGAAGGCACACTTTACTTCAAAAGCCCTGATCTATGCACTTTAAAAAGATGAATTTTATAGTATATTAATTTTATGTCAATAAAATTTGAAAGAACAAATAGATGGGATGTGACAACCCTCAGAATACAAACAAATAAAAATATTAAAATATTTTCAGTTTTGACTAAGTTTACTTTTGTAAAAAGCTAACTGAGAAAACTAAGACAGTTTGACTGATTTGGGGTTCTTTCTATTAGGCTCAATTATTTGTCAGTGCTGGCAACCAGAAGTAGGACATTGAGATACATAGGCCCTGGAGAGGAAAATTTATGACTTGGTAATTTTAGCACATGCCCAGATAACTTACTCAGAGACCTTTGGCTGGGTTGCAGTATCAGTCTGCAGACCACTTCTAGGCATCCCCATGGTTCTCTGCCTCTCTAATAAATATATTGTGAGTTTTCCCAGGGACAATTCAGTCCAAAAATAGAAGTGGGTAATTTAAATAGTTTGGAGAAGATGTATTTTTCATATGTATTTGATCATCCCTTGCTGGAAGAATGTTTTAGCAAATGAAACAGAATCCAAACTTGTTGATGTCAAATCAATAGATTTGTATTTTATAAGAGCTATCATACCATTTTTTCAACCCAATTGTTTCATTTTATTTTGCTAGAAAAACATTTTCAAATATAAGGGTCAATTGACAAGGAACACAAACACTTTCTACACAATAATCTTCACTCATAAAAATTAAGAGTGTGAATGATTATTTTAGAGACTCCAATATATCTATAAACTTTAAAGTCCCCTTGAATTGTACCACTTTTCTGAAGTACAGTGAGAAGTTTTCACCTCTGAACTATGAATATTTAAAAACAAAGAAACACTAGAACAAAACAGTAGATACACTTAAATGAAATAAGAATAATTTTCTTAATTTATGTGAACAAGATGAAAGAATTGGTATCGCTAAGAAAATGTCTTCTTTGTGAATGACATTTTTATTTGGAAGCCTTTTAAAACATGTTTATCACCTGCTACTATCCAACTCTTAGGTGAATGGTTAATTTTTTAAAAAAGTATTCATTGCAAAAACTGAATCTTAGTAGTATCAGAATAATAAAAAGTAAGAACAGTCAGAATATTATTCCATGTTCCTCTCCCTTTATTATCTAAATATCCTATATGAACAGGACTGGCAGATGGCATAATGGTTACATCACTGGACTCCCACATGGCTGACCATGGTTCAAGTCCCAGATTCAGCAGCTTGTGGTATGGTCATACCCCCGAAAGGTGATTTCTTATTTTCTGTCTCTCCAGCAAGCACACAATTAAATAAGTAAAAATGAATGAAATAAATAACCATTATGGTGTTAATGGTTATGCTTTTAGCCTAGGCATAAGTATTCTGCACTTCTGCAGTTTTGCACATTTCATTTACTATTTATCGTAAGCCTACATTCATGCTGCTAATAAATGTTCATGGTAGATAAAAGATTCTTATTATTTAAGAACATTTATGTGCATATTTTATCTTTCTACTTTATTATTTCTTGAGTTTACAAATTTAGTCCATGGGAGAGAGAGATCTCAGTGGATTCCCGCACCAGTCTGAGCCAGCCCAGAGGAAGGGTAAGTGTGTGCCCTGTCCCAGGATATAAGCCCAGGATCTGCCCGTGTGGGTCCGGTTACACTATAGCTCCACCGCTATCTGGCCCAATGTGCTATATTTTATCTCATCAAACTTTTTATATATTTTTAGTTTTCAATATTCAAAGCTTTCAGTTCTGATATAATATGCACATTTCTGTACAGAAAATCAGAATTATTTTCTTATGATAAGTTCTCTTTGGCCCAGCTGGTGTCATGGTGGTTGAGGTACTGGACTCCAACATGGCCAACCGTGGTTCAAGTATAAACCTGGTGGCTTGCTTTCTCACTTTCCCTTTCTCTCTCTTCCTCTCTCTTGTTGGTGCATGCGCCCCATAGCAAATAATAATGATAATGATGAAATAATTCTTTAAAAAACTTTCCCTTTTAAAGTTGTCCACAGTTTTTGTAAAAAGTACCCAAGCACTTTAATATTTAGATAGAAATGGGGTGAGAGAAATGCAGTTGAGTCAGAGTTATTGGGACTTAGAAATTATTTGAATCCCTGTCTCACCATTTACTAATAAGTTCAGGTCCCCACTATACCTCACCTATATTAGTTTTCTTCTTCTTTCTTCTTATTTGTAAAATAGGGCTACGCATCTACCTATATTATAGGGTTATTTGTGTAAATGAATATTAGGTCTGTACTCTGATAATGTGTGATAATAAGGTGATGACAATAATGAGGTTTTAGCTTTTATTTTTTAAACAATTATCGAAGCTAGATTTTCACTTTGAGTTTATGAAGGTAAACAGTATGTTCTAGAAAATTTGACTTAAACTAATACAATTAAAAAATGCGAGTACATTGGGAGGAGAGGTGAATTTCAGTGTCAAGACAGACAATCAGGAAGATAGATTAAGAGAAAACTCCAGCTGAATGATTTGTTGTATCTGCATTTTTCCTGAACCAATTCCGTATTGGTTGTTTTTGGTGATGGTGAGTTTTAGTTCCTCATCAATAACATAAAGATTGATTTCCGGGACCAGCAGTTAGCATAATGGTTATGTCGCTGGACTCCCAAGTAGTGATCGCAGTTCACGTTGCGGACCCGGTGACTTAAAACTCACGCTGGGGGCATGTGCGTGCATGCCCGATCCTGAGAGGAGAATGGAGGAGAAGGGATTGTGGTGTGGCCATCCCCCCCGGGGGGTGATTTCTTGCTTTCTGTCTCTCTGTCTCTCTCTGTCTGGCGAGTGCACGCGCCCTATTGCAAAAAAAATAAAAAAATAAATAAAAAGATTGATTTCCATATGTTGTTTATTCCTAGAAGATAAAATGCAATAAACTCTGAAAAGTCTTGCTTGACACTGGCCTTGATTGTTCTAGCCTTGGGAACAAAAGGGGAAGATGCATCTCGCTCCATCACAGCCTGTGACACATGTATCCCTAACCCCCCTGGCATGCCTCAGGCCTGGTCCACTAATTAGACAGAAATCACTGTCTAGTACCTGTTTTACCTTATCCACTGAGCAAAAGATATTTGAACATTCTAGAGTCCACTGGACAGAAGCAAAATAATAAGTTGAATAAAAAATGTTGATGGAATCAGATGTAGCTGTCAGCTTTGTGGGATTAAGTTAAAGAATTTTTTGGTTTTCTTTTGTTTTAGAGTGAGAATTTTTGCTCTAGGGCATGTGTACTCACCAGAGAGACAGAAAGGGACAGAGAGATGCAAAGCCAGTAATCACCCTGTGTGGTATGACCACACCACAACCTTTTCTCCTCCATTCTCCCCTTGGGATTTTGGGCTCACATGCACATGAACCTGATGTGTTTTAAGCCACTGAGTCTGGGACTGAAAATGAGAGTCCAGTAACATAACCATTACGCTTTCTGTTGGTCCCAAAAGATCTTTCTGATAAGAATATTGTTTAGAAACCAAAATTTATAATGTTTCATCAGAAAATACAAAGAATATCCTCTTTAATATTTCTTTAACACTCTGACGATACATATAATATCATTCAGAAGGCTACAGGTGCACTGAGAGAATGATGTACTAAGAACCAATTTATTTCTATTTTTACATTAAATTATTCTGTAACCCAAGGCAAACAAAAGGATTTTACTCTTTCCTTACCCATAGATTGAGAGGGTTCAATTAGATGATTACTACATTTCTTTCTGGCTTTAGAAATCAAAGAATACATTTATCAATGATTTTAGTAGATGCTATTATTTCCATTTGTAGTTAAAGAAAGTGAGTTTAAGAGGATGTAAGTGATTTCTTTATGTAACACAATGAGTAAATAATGACAGTGAGATTTAAGCCTGGGCCTCTCACTTAGTTTGACTCATAAAATCAAAGGTTATGTTGGCAGTAATGTGGAAGCCTAATTTGAAAGGCTAAATAAATAGCTAAGAGGTTATTTATAATCTAGGTGAGTAGTAACTAGTACTTCAAATAAGGTGGTAGCAATGGATACGGAGCATAAAAGATATATATGAATTATATTTATGTTAGAGAATAAACAAATTGATCTATTGAATGTAGGGTGACATATGGAGAGAAAACTAAGATAATTCTAGATCTCTAGCTTAGGGATAGCATACATAACATTCTTTATGATACAGAATGTAGATGGCAGGATTAAAGGTGAAAACAGTTGGTTTAGAGGAAAAAAAAAACAGTAGGTAGCACGATGGTTAAGGCTCTGGATTTCCACATGGCTGTGTTTCAAGTTCTAGACCTGGTGGCTTGCTTTCTCTTTTTTTCTCTCTCTCTTTCTCTGCCTCTCTCTGGTAAAATTAAAAAAATTAAAAAAAATAATAAATGAATTAAATAACTCTTAAAAAAAGAAAAAAGTGAATCCAAAAGCTTTTATAGTAATGTATTTTTATGCAAATGATATTCTACAGAAATTCTACAGAAATGTCTATCTATATACAAATACATAGAAACAGATAGAGATTAGATCCCATGGAGACTATATAAAAATCTTTAAAAAGATCTATGGATACAGAAATAAAACTAAACTAGGAGGAATCATTAACATCAAAAACAAAAATTTAAAAAAACTAAAAATATGACTATGACCTTCTGTGAGCACCAGTAAACAAATGGTGGAAGAAGGAAGAGAATCGAGGAAGAGCTGTTATTACAGTAAGAAAATAATAAAGAAATATAGTTTTATAGAAGTTAAGGAAGAAAAGAACTTCAAGGGTAACATCAATATGAAATATATTATTTAGATTTGAAGACTAAAAGGGCATCAATGACTTCAGTGAGAGAGCTTTAAGTGGATTGGTAGAGATGTAAGTCAAATTTTACAAAGCTGAGAAGTGAATATGAGATCATAAAATCATGAACACTTCTGGAAAATCTGTCCAACCCATTATGTTATCACTGTAGGAACAAATGTCCTTACACTGACATAAAAATTATATGCCAACATTATCACACCAGTGTTTCTACCACCATCTTCCCTTGAAGCTATATTGGCTGCTGTCAATATACCTTAAGACTTTCCTTGGCATGGGAATTATATACGGTAGATTGACGGTCAGATAGGACTGACTTAATCTGTTTGTCCAAAGACTGGTTCATGAAGCCTAACCAGATTAAATTTTGCTGAAAAAAATCCATAGATGTAATGAAGTAGATATTTTACCAATATAACCAAGCCAATTGCAAAACAAGTTATGTCATGTTTTGGTGTGAACATACAGCTTTACAGCTGTTACTAAAGGCTCTTAGAATTGACTCTTTTTCAGAATAGAGAATGCCTCATTAGCCACTGACACATCATAATTGCTAGATAGTCTATTTAAATCTAGTTCTTGTTAGAGATGTCTCAACACTGTAATAACCCTGTCATTCAATCTCTCACACTTTCTTATATGTAGGAAATTCTCTTGCAAACTTCAAGTTATTATCGAATATGGGTGTTAGGACATTGCCCTTGCTCACAGGTTTTATGCTTAATAAGAAAAGACATTTGCTTTAACAACTTTCATTTTCTCATATACATTTGCCAGTGGGAAAGTACTGTGGTAAAACGGTAAGGTCGTGTTGGGTTGGAATAGTAGCACAGCACCTGGGATCTAGTGTCCATTCTGATACTAACTAGCTGTGTAATCTTGGAAACTTTCAGTAAAGTCTACAGATATTCACATTTCTTCTTGAAAAAAATGGGAAAGCCCCAAGGGTAATTCTCATTCTAAAATGCAGAGACATGAACCAACCACACTTGAACTCCAGAAAAACATCCTGAGTACTACCCAGTCTGCTGCCATTGATATAATACTCATCTTCACATCATTCTTGCAGATGAGAGATAAATGATAGCTGAGCAACTTCCAACAGTTCTTACACATGAAAATAGATTCAACTGTGAGCAAAATGTATAAGACAGAATGTCAAGGGAACTTTGAAGTATGTCATATAAGGTGGCACACTCATGCACATGCTGGCAGAAAGCATCAGCAAATTGAGGGAAAGAAATCAGCTTTTAAAAGAAAATTTTGGACCAACTGCTGATATATTTGTTGACTTGGCTGGACCCCACATAAGCTGTCTATGTGGTTTATGTCTCGGACCTGGTGCCTTGAAAAACATGCCAGGTGCATGTGTGTGAGTGCCTAAAATACTAAGAGGACAATGGAAAGGAAGAGATTATGATGCCATCCCCCTGGGAGGTGCTTTCTCATTCTTCTCCCTACTTTCTCTGTCTCTGTCCAGTGAGTGCATAGCCCTAAAACAAAGTAATAATAACTTTTAAAAAGCAACAACAACAAAACAAAAATTCTGGCTTTCTATGGTTCCTAAAGATGGAAGCACTAACTTTTTATCTCTTTTGTTTAAACATCTTATTATTTTTATTCATGGTAGAGAGCATGTATAAACACACTTGAAAGAGAGACAAGCACCTTCCATGGAGTCTTATCACACCACCCCCTTACAATAACACTCAGCTTTCCAGGACCCTGGGCACAGTCACATACACCAACGCGTCTACAGGATCCTGGGCACTATCTCATGCACCAATGGGTCTCAGGCTGACCTGAGGAACAAACCCACAGCCCCTCATGTGTCTTCCAGCGCTGCAGTTCAGTTTGTTGCAGATTGTACCCCTAGGCTGGGCCAGTGGGGACATCTTAACTTCTAGCTCTGTAAGCAATAGAGTCTGTCAAGGGAAAGGATAGTCTCTATAAGAGCTAGTGAGGCAAAGATGGCTCCTTCTCAGTCTCTAGTAACTTTTGTAGAGACAGAAATTGTTATCAAGGGCATCTTCCTTGAATTCTTATGATTGAGATGGCGATAGTCATCCAGGCTCTCCTACCAGGCCTCATTTATTCTGGAACATTAAAGCATGAATGTATTGAAAAATATGTATTGTATGTACCTACATTTCCTAGAACACACACTGGTCTAATTTTTTTTTTTTCTTTCAGGTTTTGGCTATAGGGCATGTGAGCTCATCACAGAGAGACAGAATAAGAAAGTGAGACATTACTCCTGGAGGGATATCCAAGCCACATTCCTACTCCTGTATTCCCCACTCAGGATTACGGGAATGTATGTACATGTGGTCAGCATGGTTTTCAAGCCCCCAGGTTTAAGACTGAAACTGCTGTAGCCCAAGTGGGAGTGCAGCTCCTTAGCCACTATGCCACCTGCTAACCCCTTTACAGGTCGAATTTTAATCTGGCAGATACATAGTTATGCTGTTTGTCTTTTTGTATAATTACTTGAGGCAATGACTTTCATGAAATAAGTTGCTTTTATAAAATAATATCAGCTTTCAGCTGTTTTTCCTACTTATTAAAAAAAGGAAAAGAAAAATAAACAAATAAAAATGAATAAAAAGAAAACAAAATTTCTACCCCATACCAGCACAATGATGTTTTTTGAAAGTTTCTGGGTGATCTTAATGTCTATCCATTTTAGAAAATCATGACACATTTAGAGAGTGACAAGTATCTTTTAAATGAGTGACAGAGCTTTAAATTACTCTTTTACTGATTTGATAAGATTTAAATAAATTTAAATAATTTTTCTTGGAGAGATTTTTTGCTATAGGGAACATGCATTCACTAGAGAGACAGGAAGCAAGAAACCACCCCTGAGGGGGTCTCTTCCTCTCCATTCTCCTCTCAGGATTTTGGGCACATATGCACATACACCCATCATAAATTTTAAGCCACTAGGTCCAGGACTTGAACATTGGTCAACTACTTGACATTCCAGTGCCTTAATCACTAAGGCACCTCTGGCCCCTTAAATGATCTTTTTATGTTTGTAACTAAAATCTTGAAGATCCTTCCATTTTTGGTGTTTTTAGTTAAAAGTGGCCTAGTGGGTCCAAGGTGGCTGGATCTCATATGGCCTACTGTGTAGTGGTAGTCCTGGACCTAGACCTGGCAACTTGAAAAGCAATCTGGGCTTTTTTCCATGGCACCTTGCGGGAGATCAACTGCTTTAAAATGAAGCTGAATATCTTCTTCCCTGCCACTGGCTGCAAAAACTCATTGAAGTGGATGATGAACGCAAACTTTGTACTTTTTATGAGAAGCGTATGGGCACAGAAGTTGCTGCTGACACTTTGGGTGAAGAATGGAAGGGTTATGTAGTTCGAATCAGTGGTGGAAATGATAAAAAAAAAAAAAAAAAAGGTTTCTCCATGAAGCAGGATGCCTTGTCCCACGGCTGTGTCTACCTGATACCAAGGAACATTCCTATTATAGGCTAAGGAGTACTAGAGAAAGAAAGTGAAAATGTGTTCGGTGTTGCACTGTGGATGCCAATCTGAACATTCTCAACTTGGTTATCGTAAAAACAGGAGAGGATATTCCAGGACTGACTGATACCACGGTGCCTTGTCACCCGGGGCCCAAGAGAGCTACCAAAATCTGCAAACTCCCTAAAGAAGATGATGTCCTCCAGCATGTGGTAAGGAAGCCCTTAAATAAAGAAGGCAAGAAACCTAGGACCAAAGCACCTAAGATTCAGTGTCTTGTGACTCCATGTATCTTGCCACACAAACTTCGGTATATTGCTCTCAAGAAACAATGTTCTAAGAGAAATAAGGAAGAGGCAGCAGAATATGCTAAACTTTTGGCCAAGAGAGCGAAAGAGGCTAAAGAAAACCTCCAAGAACAGATTGCGAAGAGATGCAGGCTGTGCTCTCTGAGAGCTTCTACTTCTAAGTTGAATCCATTCAAAAATAAAGATTTTTATAAGAGAAACAAATAAGTAAGATTAGATCTAAAGAGAAAAAGAAAGGAAGAAAGAAGGAAAAGAAAAAGGAAAAGGATAAAGAAAAAAGACAAAGAGAAGAAAAGAAAAACAGGCTGGGACTGTGTGTGTGTGTGTGTGTGTGTGTGTGTGTGTGTACCCAAAACCCTGGAAACAGAAATGGAGAAGGGATTACAACATGACCATTGCCCATGGGAGATACTTTCTCATTTTTCTTTTCTCTCTCTCTCTCTCTCCAACAAACCCACATGTTCTGTCTCTCTCCAACAAACCCACAAAATTAGAAAAACAACAAAAAAGTAGTATAGTGGCTTGATGTTTCTAGTGAGTTTAGATTTAGGAAATATATGGCCCAGAATTCAGTCATGTGCCAAGCACTCTACTCTGGGCATTCATTTTCATTATCTTTTTTGTAATAATACCAATAACTTCAATGAATAGACTTATTATTCTTAGGTTTCAGATAAGGAAACCAGACATCAAATTTTATAAGATTATTTGTCTAATATCATTATGAATGGATCTGTCATTCAAAATCAGATTTTCTTGCTCCAACTCAAGTGCTCTCTTTCATCGCTGTTATTTCCCAGGTAAATTCAGGGTCATTGCTTATGGACATTTGGTCCTTCCCTTTAATGACCTATAATGAAATAGATCTCTCGAATAATTTTATTTTCATAATTTTAAAGACTTCTGATAGATTATTATCACAGTGGGCATTCAACTACCCGAACCCTTTATATACCCAGAAAACTTAATTCTGGAAGCCACTGCATCCAAAGAATAAGCCTGTGTGTCCATGTGTAATTTTACTAAGTCTGTTCTATTTCTCAAGAGAGACAGGCCCCCTTCATGTTTTGCCATGGCATTGTGGGTGCCTTTGAAGTAAAGCTTTAAAGACCTTTTGAAGGAAAGGCTAAAAGAAGGATTACATTAAATTCTTCACTTGATGTATATTTATTCTTCCAAAAGCTGAAGTCATGTAATAAGTACCAGTTCCTCATAGAAAAACCTACTGCTTTGCTTCCAGTTCTTCTATTCAGTAAGTTCCAAAACTGAAAATAAAAATGACCAGTTCTGTAGTTTCCAAGTTCTAGTATATTTAGAGTTGATGAAATACCTGCAATCTGCTAGCCTTTGGACTGAGAAACTAATTGAAACGACAGGTTTTGTATTTGGACAACAGAATATTCCTAAAAACTTCCCAATAATGATTTAGGCAAAAGATATTAATTTAGCCTTCTCACCAACTTCTTTATACTCTTTAATGCAGTTTTTGGAGAGTGGCCACATCTGATCCCAATAATTATCTCACTTGCTTTCTGCCTTTATTATATTTTAAAAACTACCAAATGTGGCTTTGGAATCTCTTTGCAAGGCATTCCACAAAGTCTCTACTATTGTGGTTATTTTTTGTACCTTACTGTGGACTTAACTGTTTTCTTTTAGACACAGGCATTTTAAATTACTTTTCAATATGTGGTCATTTAGAGAATGTGTTGATATTTGTGTGAAAAGTCCTATTGATAATTTTTAATTTATTTTAATTAATTAATTAATTAATTTTATTTTTTTTATTTGTTTTTTTGAGAGGTTTTTGCTATAGGGTGCATGCACTCACCAGAAAGACAGAGAGAGACAGAGAGACAGAAAGCTAGAAATCACTCCCCAGGGGGGATGGCCACGCCGCAATCCCTTCTCCTCCATTCTCCTCTCAGGACCTTGGGCATGCACGCACACAAGCCCTGCGTGAGTTTAAACCACCAGGTCCAGGACTCGAACCGTGGTCAACTACATGAGAGTCCAGTAACATAGCCATTACACTAACTTCTGGTCCCAATTTATCTTGATTTTTTTATTAACATCAAAATCTTGTTTATATTACATTGAATTGCATATAGCTTTACAGAGCATTACATTGCTTTTTCAAAAGGGAATACCATGCATGTCAGTCAATACAGAGACATTAATCTCCCCACTTCATCATTCAATATCTTTTTATTGTTTTCCCAATCATTATTATTATTATTCCAATTATTTTTTTTTAAACAGACAATCACTATTTCTCATTTAGCTTGTAAAAAGATCTTACCCATCATGAAATACTTCTCAGACCAATCCGGGTAATACTATACACGTCATCATAAACAGGTAATAAGCCAAATCTGTTTCCCACTGACGTCCTGCCTCTCTATTTGTTCTCTTGCTATCTTTCTCTATCCTCTTCTCTTCATCCCCACCCCCATTCCACACTGTCTTATTCTCGTTAAATTCTTTCACTGCTTTTATATCTTCCAATATTTCGCTCGCTCCCATAGAGTGCAGGTAGTCAGTATATATTAAGTGGATACATACGATATCTTTCTTTCATAGCCTGACTTACTTCATTCAGCAATAACTCCTTCATAATAATACGGAACGCTTCACGAATTTGTGTGTCATTCTTGTGCAGGGGTCATGCTAATCTTCTCTGTACCGTTCCAATTTTAGTATATGTGCTGCCGAAGCGAGCACCTATTTATAATTTGTAAACTGTCCAGTTTTCATTAGTACTACCTTTAAGCTCTATGTGTATTCTTCAATTTAAAGCAACTTTGGAATTTCTATTCTGTTTAATTGGGCTCTATGCTTATTTCTTCATCATTCATCTAGTCTCTGGTTAGCACAGCTTTGCATTTTCTTGTGTTATTACCTAAAGCAAATAATATCATCTTCCTTTTATGCTTATTAATGAATACTGTCTTGGTAATTCTCAGGGTTTTAATTATTCTAACTTTAAATTTTAATATTAAAATAATTTGGTCAAGTTTCAAATGAAGAAATTATTTTGAGATTTAATTTGGGATTGTATTATATCTTAAGGTAATTGGGCAGAAATGAGCTTTTATTTTCAGTTACATGATATGAGCTTCCTTTATCAAAATTATGTCTTGTGTCACATTTTATAAATTCTGATCAAATGTGTTTCCATTATCTTTCAAAGGAAGCCAATCAATCTTTATTTGAAGTTCTTTAATATCTCTATTTGATTACTGTTTTGCATATTCTTACATTTTAAATTACAAGGGGATTTCGAAAAGTGCATAGAAGATGGACTTAAAGTACAAGTTGATTTGGGTTTAAAATTTTTTTTTTTTTTGAGAGATTTTCACTGTAGGGCGCGTGCGCTCGTCAGACAGACAGAGAGAGACATAGAGACAGAAAGCAAGAAATCACCCCCCAGGGGGGATGGTCACGCCGCAATCCCTTCTCCTCCATTCTCCTCTTGGGATCTTGGGCACGCACGCACACGCGCCCGGCGTGAGTTTTAAGCCACCGGGTCCGGGACACGAACCGCAGTCGACTACGTGGGAGTCCAGCGACATAGCCATTACACCGGTGTTTTCCCGGGAAGGTTTTTTTTTTTTTTTTTTTTTTTTTTTTTTTGAGAGGGTTTAAAATTTTTGAAGTCCAGTTTTTTTCATAATAAATATATACCATGATGTGTTTGAAAACCTCTCAAACACTGAAAGATAGACATGGTGTAATGATTAATTTTACCCAATTTTATTAATATCATGTGTCCTCTTTTCTTAATTCTTGCTTTAGACTTAGAACTCAGTTGTTTCTGGTATAAGTAATATTCCCTTGGTTTTTCGGGTTTGCATATTCCTCTTATTACTATTATTATTTTATTTATTTGTAATTTGTGCTGTTTTTATTTTTTTCTTTTTAATTTTATTTCAAGTTCTTTTATACATTCAATCACGTTATTTAGCGTGCAAAGTGAATATTCCAACATGTGTACATTTATCCTCAGTCCAGCTGGTTTTATTATAAAATTAGCTTTAACAGATACTATTTAGTCATAAGGATATTTCTTTATTTTTCTTTGAAAGAAAGAATGATAGATGTCTTATAAGCACTACATCCCCAGGTCCTCATATGTTCTTTACAACACAGAAGAAGTTTGATAAATGTTTCTGAACAACATAGTTGAAATTAATAACATATATAGGATATTTAAAATTATATCTGAGAATCATTGGAATGTTTAATAAATTGACATTTATTGTGGCAATAACTACATTTGCTCGTATTTCAATCATCTTCCTTTTAAAAATGTATTTCTTTGCCCTTCTTTCTATTATTTCTGTTAGTAATCAAACTTTCTTTACTTTATTTTTTAAGAAATTTAGAAGTTTTGGGGGCAGGGTGATGGCATTGTGATTAAGGGAGCTGGACTCCCACATGGCTGCCTGAGGTTCGAGTCCCAAACCTGGTGGCTTGCTTTCAAAAAATAAATTTAGAAGTTTTATATATATCTTGTTACATTTTCAAAAGTCAACATTTTACTCATTGAAAACAAGATCATTTCTATTGGTTTCATATCCTTGTGTAGAGTAGGAAATTTGGCAGTATTTTTCTTCCTTTCTAAAATTATGTTTTATCTTCTTATTTAAAACTTTTATTTACCTTATACATGAGAAAGAATGTGTGCATGACAGAAAGAGAGGAGTACTCTGTACCAGGTGTCCTCACACTGCGAGCCCCTTCCCATAGCCTCCTCCTCAGGGTCTCGGACAACTGCACACCTACCTAGGGTGTTTTCACGCTGCCTCAGAGAGTCAAACCTGACACTAGCCTTGTGTCTTCCTGCACTGCCCTCCAGCTTGCTATCAGCTGTGCTGTCAGGCTGGACCTCTTTAGAGACTTGTGTTAAAACTTTCTGATATACTATTACCAGGTTATTTTCATTCTCCAGAGATAATACATATAATTTTAATACTTTAAATTGAATTTTAATTCTTTAATACAGAAAAAGTCTGCAATCTATTTTATAAAACATAGACAAATTAATATTTTGAGGTAGAACTAAACTAATATTTGTTTTTTTTTAATATTACAGCAGGGTTTTTTTTCCCCTAACCCTATTATATTTATTTTTTAATCTTTGTCTTTATTTATTATTTTTTTAGAGAGATTTTTGCTATAGGGCATGTGCACTCACCAGAGAGACAGAAACAGAGACAGAAAGTGAGAAATCACCCCAATGTACTGTGACAAGTGATGGCCACACCACAATCTCTTCTCCTCTCAGGATTTTGGGCATGCACGCACATGCACCCATGAGTTTAAGCCACTGCATCCAGCATTAGATCTGTGGTCGACTATGTGTGAGTCACCTGACATAAACGTTATGCCATCTGCTGGTCCCTAACTTTGTACTTTTAATTTTGTATTTTTTATATGTTGCCTTTCATCTCTGGTTACCTTTTTATATTGTGTCTGGATCTCATCTCTCTGAGTAAATCAGTCTTTTCCTTTGGCAGCAGCAATGAGCTTTGTAGAACATGGATCAGTGGACAGTGGCTCTGGCTAGAATATATATCAACATTAAAAATTAGAAACCTATAAATATCTATACTTACCATGTGTGAATAATAATAATAATGACGATGATGATACTTATATAAAGGAATAAAAACATTTATGTACCTAACAGTAGACCATGAAAATATATAATGCAAAATACAGCAAACTTGGAGGGAGACAGAGTTTTTTCCGGGACCAGCAGTTGGTGCAGTGGAAAAGCACTGGACTCCCACATAGTTGACCACAGTTCAAGTCTCTGGATCGAGTGGCTTGAAACTCACATTGTGCGCATGTTTGTGTGTTTTTTGTTTTTTATTTTTTATTTATTTATTTTTTGTTTTGTTTTGTTTTTAGAGGTTTTTGCTATAGGGTGCGTGCGCTCGCCAGATAGAGAGAGAGACAGAGACAGAGACAGAGACAGAGAGATAGAAAGTGAAAAATTACCCCCCAGGGGGGATGGCCACACCGCAATCCCTTCTCCTCCATTCTCCTCTTGGGATCTTGGGCACGCACGCACACACGCCCGGCGTGATTTTAAGCCACCAGGTCTGGGACGCGAATCGTGGTTGACTACGTGGGAGTCCAGCGACATAGCCATTATGCTAACTGCTGGTTCCCGGGCACATGTTTGCGTGAGCCCAAAATCCCTAAAGGAGAATGAAGAAGAAGGGATTGTCATGCAGCCATCCTCTCTGGGAAGGTTGTTTCTTGCTTTCTGTTTCTGTGTCTCCAGTGAGCACACATACCATATAGCAAAAACCTCTCTCTCAAAAAAAAAAAAAAAAATTTCTATATTAACATTTGGAGACTTCAGTACTCCATCCTTAATAATGAACAAGAACAACCTGACAGAAGATAAGTAAGAAAGTAGGATACTTGCAAAATAGAATAGAATAACAAAATCTAACAGACATACAGTGAAGACTGCTTAGCAATACACATTCTTCTCAAGTGCACTTGAGACATTTTCCAGGATAGATATGTTAGGTCCCAATATAAGTCTTATGGGCCAAAAGGTGGAATCAACACAGACATCAGATAATTACACTTCACAATAAAGTTTATTTTAAAACTTAAAAAATTATTATGGACTAATGAAATTCCATATTGGATATAATTTATGTTTTCCTGGCTAATTCTTGATATATTCAAGTAAGACACTTTCATTGCCTTCAAATTAAAGTGCAAAAATGTTAAGGTGCCTTTTAAAATGCTACATTATCTGACAACTTTTATTTTTCTAAATTCCAGACAACTAACTCTCACTATATTGTTTAGCAATACATGCCTTAACACATCCTGACCCCTCTGCTAGAGGGGTCCTACCAACATATTCGAAAGTCCTGTGAAATGCCTGCAAATAGGTGAAATAGATTTTGTTCCGCAGGACTGAATCATGTTTATCAAAGCCTGTACCGTGCATTATGGATACCTTTCTTCAGAGCACTTAGCAGGACATGCTTTAATAGCCTCTGTAGACCCATTTTCTCATTAGACATCTAGCTCTTGAAAACAGAGGCCATGACTTTCCGCTGAAGTAATCCCAGCACCAAGCAATGCACCTTTCAAATAATAAGCCTGCAGTAAATAAATGAAAGCAGAAAGAAGCAAGAAAATAAACGAAGGCCTACTTTTCATTGCCAACTTAGACCATTGCATCCTTACCACCACATCAATTTGGCATGTAGAATAGATTAATCCAAAGCCAGATACTGCGTGTGTGTGTGTGTGTGTGTGTGCGTGTGTGTGTGCGTGTGTTTGGGTGTGTGCATGCGTGCCCACTTTTCCCGGACCAGGAACATTAATAACATTTGTTTGGATCCAAGTATGTTACCTACAGTATAAACTTGATAGCCTGTATTTTAAATGCTCTAATTGCAGTTCAAATAAAGTATTGTCTTCAGGGCCATCAGGTGGTATAGTGGCTAAGGTGCTGAACTCCATGTGGTCAACCATAGTCTGAATCCCAGGCTTGATGCCTTGCTTTCTCACGTTCTCTCCCTTTGTCTCTCTCTCTTGGGTGAGTGCACATGCCCTATAGCAAATTTAAAAATAATAATGGTAATAATAAATTAAATAAAAATTCTTTTTAAAAAAGTATTGTCCTTGGTATGTTTTGCAAAATAAATTTTAACTCAATGAAGACAGAGTGCACATGACATTGCTGTATATATCCATATAAATATATATATATATATATACATATGTATATATACATTCCTTATTTCTTTTGTTTACTCCTTTCAACACCAGGCTGCAGCTGCAGTACAAATAAGAAAAAGCTTATAAAACCCAAGAAATCCCACACACTATACCCTGAGATCAAACTGGCAGGAACTTTCAACTAGATATTTTCTTTTTTTCTATTTCAATATCATACATAGATGTTAAGTTGGAACTTAAGAAATCTTGAGAGTTCAAAGATTCTATTTCTAGCCATGTCAACAATTGAACCTTCTCCCATACAAGAATACTCTATTTTCATTTTCAAAAATGTAGAGCAGGTTGGTCATTCTTTTCATATTTTAAGCAAAAGATCTATATCCAGAAAACATTTTTTTAAATGCATATTTAGAAATAAAGTAACTCATACTATGAATGCAGACACACAATAGAAAAGCAAGCAAACCAGAACTTTAAAGTAGAGGAAATTGTAACAAAGCAGAGAAATAACTAAGAGGCTAAAATGAATTCACTTCGACTGTTTTCAGAGGCAAGTACAGGGAAGAAAAAGGTGTATTTTTATCTCAAAGTTACTCATTTGAAAGATGCCTGCTTTATGATCTTATTTTTACTTTAAATGAAATTCAATGCAGTAACAGTTATTAAAAGCTTATCTAGCTATGTGAACAAAAATATTAAAAGTGTCCTATAGGGGGCACTCAAGTACTACGAACTGAAGCATCTGCTTTTCCTAGAGTCAGTCTGTTTGGATGGAAAGGGGTAGACCCTTGGGCACATTTTCATAATACCTTTTATATAAAGAACAAAAGTGAGTAAAATAAACAAAAATACTCTTTGTCACACTTCTACTATTCCCCAATGAAAGACAAAAGGATATTAAAAGATGCTATTAAATGGCATTTTGAGTCTTATTATTCTAAAAGCATAAAGGTATAATAGTGTAGACAGCTGAGTGGGTCTGCATTTTCAAAATTTTAAACAAGATTTCCTCTACATTATAGTTCAATGTTGGAAATAATTACCTTTTTTTTTTTTGAGACGGTTAGTTGTAAGAAAAAAAAAAAAGTAAAAAGCAGTCATGCACCTTGTTTTCTCTTGGTTTTAATGCACAACATAAGAAATTATTTAAATTATTGTGAAATAATGTTCCTAAGGAAGAGTTAGTCTATCATTTCCAGAGAGACAGTGTAGCATACTATGTTGGTGATTTTTTTTTTTTTTTTTTAGAGGCATGGAAAAGTGAAGGTGAGGGCAAAACTAGAATCCTCTCTACAGCCTGTGTGTTATATGTTATTTCAGCTGAACTGGATTTCGATAACTAAAGCTTTATTTTAACTAAAACCTAAATGAAAATGTGTGATAGCACCTAAATGTGATCAAAACCTGTTTTCTTTAAAGGGGTGTGAGAAAATTTTCATTTAGGCTTAGAAACTGTAGTTAAATAGAAGTTTATTTTTTATAATATAGTCCCCATTATGGTAGCTTTAGATGCCCTCAGGATAGTGCTATGAATCCCCTAAAGCACATTAAACACCAATCTCCCATTGAATTTCCCAGTGAAGCACTTCACAGTGCTCAGCACTCAGAGCATGTGTGTTTTATTCTTGTTATTTTCATACACGAGAACCTAATTTGTGCTTCTGATTTGAAAACAGTCAAATACGAGTGCTAAGCATCTCCCTTCCTTAGCTTGTTCACTGTGATCACATTTGCAAATAATGAAATCATTTCTGGTACCATTTGTCAAATTGATAACCAGAAACACCTATATGCAGGGATGATTGAGTTCTACAGCCTGTTTGCAATATGAAATAAGATATTAACCCTACTTCACTTATGATTAAAGATATCTAGATAGTTGCTTTCATAAAACTGGGTTATGTCAGCAATCCCAAACGATAACTTGAAAAGAAATTCAGGTTCTTGATGTACTTTGAAAGCCTAAGCGTCAAGTAAGAGAAGACAATTTGTAACTAAGACTTATCTTTAGTACAGTTATTATGACCAAAGAGATAGGATTCTTGATTTGAAATACTCTTCCTTTGACTCCATAATTATATTTATTAGAAACTGTGTTCAATTTGGTTTGGAAATTGTGACTCTTAGAAATAAAAAGTATGTGGAGGAGTACAGGCCCGAGGGAACTAGCTTCAGAGCCAGAAAGAAAGCCAGGCAGTTGTCATCATAACATTCCTGAGGCTGCAATTTTCTTTCACTTCCAAACTAAGGCTTTGAGCATGGTTGGGCCTAGATGCTCCCCAGCTAAATTCAGACCTGGGGATTGTCCTTTAAACAGAGTATACTGTTTTTTTCTGAACTACGTTCCCTGTGATTTGATGTATCTTTGTGAAATTACTCAAATTATTCTTCTCAGTGTGGGCTAAAAAGTAAAAAGTAAGTTATTACCAACAGTCCTGTAAATAATTTTGAATTTTTAAATGTAGGTCAATTTGTGATAGATATAGCTAGCTATAGATATAGATATATCTACACACACGGTTCTCTTTTTCAATGAATTATAATATAGATTCGTTATTAATTATAACATAGTTACTACAATAATATCGTTTTCAGGCAAAGCCCAGGGAAGGGCATAAAAACCATTTCTTGTCATTTCCATTCACTTTCTTTTGGCAAGGAAAAACCCCAGGAAATTAAATTAGAATAAATTAGAACTGAGATTCATCCAAAAGTACAGAATTGATATTTCTCTTAGAAATAGATGTATTTTATCACAAAGAAAAAATATAAACTCTGAATAACCAAGTCTGTTCTCGGTCACCCTAAATCTGAGCATTGCTGTTCCTCTTCTTCTGCCTCTTTGACCCTTGTGACTCACTTTATTCCGGCACGCGTTTTTGTTGTGATGTAACCACTTGCAGAATGCTATGAGCGATACCCTCGGTAAAGTCTGTTTACCGTGCAGAATGTAGCAATGGAAAGTCATAATGCCTTCAATGCTCTTTTGACTATAATTTAACTTTGCCAGGATTCATGCATAAAATCACACATTTGACAAATCTTGATAAATTTATCTAGGTCCAAATGTCACTATTTTTCTTACCGTAAAGAGAGGCTTGACACAAAATTGGGGCATTTTGTTCTGGGCAAAAAGCTCCTTTTGCACTGGAGTTTTTTTATGATGATTAAAAAGTATAATTTTCATAATAGAAAAACACTTTTAGAGGGCAAGAGACATTCCTTTCTGAGAGAAATCACTTTTTCTTTTTCACTTAAAAATAACGTTTGGAATAAGTTAATTCTATAAACTTATTTTTTGAAACAAACTTTCAAAAATAGCTAAAAATGCTGCTCTAAGTGAATGCCACTTACCATGTACTTACTTGGTACTTTGTGACAGGCACTGTGCCCAAATGGAACCGTTGACAGCCTACCAAGAGCCATTCCCAGTGGGAATTAAGCAGGGCACACTTTGAGGAAATGTTCATCTTTCTCTTTTTTTCTTTTTAATTTATTTTTATTTTCCTTTTTATTGACTATTTTTTGCTTCTTCTTTACTGTTCTGTTCTGTAATTGACGTGAGGACCATTCCTGATAAAGACATAGGAAAAAAAGTAATTATTTGTCTTAAAAAGCCAAATGAAATCAAGCAAAACAAGCTCTCCCTCTAAAGTGAAAAATAAAAGCGGTATGATTTGGCCTAAGATACTGCATCACTCAAGTTCTTTCTACATTTCTACAGCAACTTATTTTATACAGAATGTATAAAATTTATATAAAATACAGCCAATATGATTCTGATTCCATCTTCTCACCTCCCTGTCAATTGTCTGAGCCTGCCCTTTCTTTTTGTCATTGTATTATCCTGTTTACATTAGATATAAGGATGTATTCCATGGCAGAAAGAACAGAAAACAGCAGAGACAGGAAAGATTAAACAAGTTCAAGGGAAGAAGTGAAAAGCCATTAATCACAGTAAAGCAAATTGTTTCTGGGTACTTATTATAGGAGAAACTCCACAGAAAAAGATTAAACATATTTTGTTAGATATCATAAAATAGTAAAGTTTATATAAAAATAATCATAAGAAAAAATACGATTTGGATATAAAATATCTATTAAAAAGTGCATAAAACGCTGGACAGAGTCACAGACAGGTATATCCTAATAATTACTATAAAAGTGCCAACTCCATAGCACAACAGTAATGCGCTACTCAAGAGAAGGCCAGACTTTTCATAGTTACCATGGTTCGAATCTCCAGACCGGTCAGTCTTAAAAACTCCAGGCGCATTCGAGAGTGCCTGAGGACCAATGGCCTGAAGGAAGGGCATTGCTGTGTGACCAGACCTTGTTGTGGCTGCTCTCTGTCTCTCGCACATGCTTGCGCTGTATCATGAATATAAATAATGAGTACTACAATAAAAATAAATAAAAATTGAACAAGACTTTCTCCAGTTCTTCTTTGTCCTCTGATTCTTTAAGAATCCACGGCACAATAGAATCCTCAGCTATATCTGTAAAAATTATCGCTGACAATATTTTTTGCATATTCCGAATTCTGAACATTTCTAAACTTGCTACCGATTTCTAGATCAAAGTAGGCTATGTTATATTAGTTGACTAAATACTTAGTCCACCTCTCCACATAGTCAAACATGTTTTCTATTTAGTCAGAGTTTAATACTAATGGCAGTATTGTGTTTCTTCATGGGTATAAATGCACTGTTCAGAAAAGTTGCAGACCTGATTTTATTGAGTGGTTTCAGTAGCGGCCTTTGGGCACCTTGCCTGTGCTTTTTGACAGCATGGTTCCCACAAGGTCCCGAGAACTCAGTCCTTTAACACAGAAATGGTGTTTGACTTCGACTGTGTGGTCTTTTCATGCAAAGACCGTATGTTTATTCTCAGCATTACTTGCACATTTTTGAGTACAGTTCCTATCCTATAGATATTTAGTGAATGAGTGACTATATTCTCTGAGCTCTCTCCTCTCAGACATGAAGAAAAATATCTAAAGGAATGTGAACAATTCTGACTATATAATACAAGAAGAATCAGAAAACTTCTCAAGAGCTATTTCTGATATTAAGAAAAAAGGGTGATCTCAGACTAGTCACCGTTCCTGCCTTGAAGGATTTTTTTTTTATATGTAAAATGTGGTAAATTGGAATAGATGATGTGAATGTTCTTTCTAGTTCCAATAATCTAAGGAGAGTTTCTAATTATAATTAAAGAGCACCAAGATAATGACCAAAAGGATGGAGATTAATACAGATGCTCCTCAACTCGTAATGGGGTTACATCCCAATCAACCCGTTGTGAGTTAGAAATACTTTAAGGGAAAAACACATATAGTTGAGAAAACAATATAATCCTAAATTCATTTTATAATAAAATGTTAAAGATCTCATGTAATTTACTGAACATTGTACCGAAAGTGAAAAAGAGAATGCAAACATTATTTGAAGCCAAAGTCATTATGCATTTTTTTTTTTTTATAAAACAAAATAAATGGCAACCTGCACCATCATCGAATTGAAAAAACAAATCAAAATTAGAGCTATTGTAGGTCAGGGGTGTCTGAATTAACAAGTAGAACAATGCCTCAGGGCATGTTCAGAGAAAATGCATCCTGACCATGGATCTTTGATGGCCAGCCCCAGGTATGTCACCGTAGGTTTCTCCTAGCCACTGGAGATGGTAACCACATATATGTCATGGTCTAGAAGCACAGACACTAATATCCGTTATAATTATCCACTGACTTCAGACTCAAAGGCTATTTCCACATGAGTTGAGTGACAAGGATTTGTGCGTTTTTGACATTTCTGTACTACCTACACATGGATTTCAATATTGCTGATTGTGTCTTCTGATGGCATATCTGAAAAACAAAATAGGATTTGTATCTTGAGGCTATATTGTTATTATGAAAGTCAATTCATTAAAAGAAAGTCAATATGATATCATTTCTAATCCTTCAAGTTGCCTGCTGATGTTGTCTAACTAAGTAAAGACTCCTTTCCTTCCTCCTGTCAAAAGTCTACCAAACGCGAACCAGGGAAACCGCAAAACAATTAAATCAGCATAGAGAGCTTCTATACTACCTGTTTTCTAAAGTTACAATTGTTTACACCATAATATGTGCATCTTAAGACATTCACAGATAGTGATAGCGTGAAATAGCTGAGACTATGTTCAGAGAAGACCAACCTAATTTGCTTAGAAATATTTTTCCTTCCCAGATTTAATTAGAATATTGCATCACTCTTCATGCTCTCTTCAGTTGCGCATACTTCCTAATAATTCATAAGTACTGGGAATTAAAGTTGCAACAAAATCTTATTAATGTCAAACAAATCCCCATGTCCCTGTTGAAACGGTACAAGGGAACTTTAAAACATTCATGGAAAAAACAAAATTAAAGTACAAGTTTATGTTTGGTGTAAAAAAATTGAAACCTATGAATGTTTTTCTAATAATATGCGTTTTCCATAAATTTTTTGAAGACTTTATGGTACCAAACAGCACACTTTTGAAGGAAAGCAATTAAAATGTTAAAGTTGAGGAACAAATTGAATCTAAAGCTTTTTTCTTAGAGACTTTGTCCAGTGTAATTCTGTTTTAATTTTAAAGCACTGATAATGCATCTTTAGCAATCCTCTATCTCTCTGTCTCT
>NW_006198649.1:896773-901205 GCF_000334495.1 Tupaia belangeri chinensis
TCTTTCCCTCTCTTTTCTTTTCCTTTTTATCCTGTGTTGCTGCTGCCTGGCAACTTTTCTGTCTCAAAAGGCAGGGTAAGAAACTCAGCAACCTCTCGAATGACAGCTGTAGAAATCCCTAGCAACCTAACTTTCAGGGCCACTTTGCTAATACCACATCTTCCATGAGACAGTCAGCCCCAGTTTGTTTAAAACATGTCCTTTTCCTACCTTACAATGCTCAGGTATGCAGAGTGTGGATTGTTACTCTCTATGGTAAGAAACTCAACAGCACAAAGTAATTAAGCTAGCAGAAATGAAATCTGATGTTTGATCACATATATGAAGAACATGGCTCTGATTGGGAAGTATAAGATTACTGCTGACTGATAATTAATATTCGTGTGTTGTTTTAGACAAGAAAGGAAGAATGATTGGTTCTACTTTGTTTAATTTATCTCAATGAGAGATTTCATAATATTCTATAGTTTGATGAATTAATTTATTTAACTTGTCAGTGTTAATAACTCTGATTAGAATGAAGAAATTATAATGGGCCATAGGAACAAACAAAATTTGAACAGTAACTCTGGCCATTCTTTCCTCGCTAATAGCACACTATTAATTTTCTTTTTTATTAAAGCATAGCTTCTGGAGAAATAAAAGTATGTCATAGAAAATTATACAAATGCTTTCCCTTAAAATACATTAAAGTTTGATGGATCTTATATGTTGATGAGAAATTACCTTTGGGACCAGCAGTTAGCGTAATGGCTATGTCGCTAGACTCCCATGTAATTGACCACGGTTCGAGTCCTGGACCCGGTGGTTTAAACTCACACTGGGTGTGTGTGGGTGTGTATCCAAGATCTCAAGAGGAGAATGGAGGAGAAGGGATTGTGGGCGTAGCCATCCCCCCTGGGGGGTAATTTCTCACTTTCTTTCTCTCCATCTCTCTCTGTCTTTCTGGTGAGTACAAGTGACCTGCAGCAAAAAACTCTCAAAAAAAAGAAAGAAAGAAAGAAAGAAATTATAATTAAGTAATAGTTTTGAAATGAGGTCATTAAAAATCTAGTACTAACTTATTTAATTTTAACATTGAAATTTTGTTGAACTTTTATCAACCCCCTTGATGCTCATGAAAACAATCTCTTAGGATGAATTCATCATTTTCTTATTCTTTTATTTATTTATTTATTTATTTATTTTTTTTATGTGTGCCATAAGGAACATGCACTTGCCAGAGAGGAAAGTGAGAAATAATACACAGGGGAGATGGCCATACCTCAATTCATTCTCCTCAACTCTTCTCTTGGGACTTTGGGCATGTCAGAACATGCACCAGGTGTAATTTTCATGCTTCTGGTTCTGAGACTCAAACTGCTGTTAACCATGTGGGAGTCCAGCACCTTAACCACCACGCCACCTACAGGCCTTGAATTCATAATTTTTAATATACATTTGGTAGAACAACTTTATACAAGTTATTTGATATGCGCTGATTTTATTTTGGTTTTGGAGCAAATTCTAAATGTATAAATAATTTAATATGTATAAATTATATATATATATAATATATATATAATGTATAAATATATATATATATAATTTAACGTTCAATCTGTATAATATATGCTATGGCTTTGGCTATGAATCAATGTCCTATTGCAAATGTTTTCCTAAAAAAATCTTCTGGACAAGCTTTTAAGTGTTTATGTTGCGTCACTTGAAGATTGCCATATTTGCAATATTTCTAAGCATCTGTACTTCACCAAATTGCTAGGGATCATTTTTATGCCGTTCAAGGAAGCAAAAATTCAACTGGTTGATCTAAATGAGATCATATAGTTTTTACACTGTGTAATTCACTTAAAAGGCTATTAGAAGGTACTACATATTTGGAGTACCAAATCTGCTGGGCCCTTCCTACTCTGAATATCTTTTCTAGCTTTTCTTTTTTCCCAGTTGATGATGAAATCCTAGGCTGCTACACACACTGCAGTGGTGTACGAGTCTCAGAGTTTTTTTAAAAATTATTTCATTTAACTTTATTTATTTATTTATTTACTTTAATTTGAACAGAGAGGGGGAGAGAGAGAGAGAGAGAGAGAGAGAGAAAGTGAGAAAGTAAGCTGCCAGGTCCAGGACATGAAGCATGGTTGGCCCTGTTGTTGCCACCTGCTGGCCCTGGGTTTCTGATTTTCAATCAGAGCATTGTGGCCTTTGGTGCACAGTAAAAGTCTGGTGGTTGTATTTTCCCAGGTTGCTTTTCCCTGGTTTGCAATTTTTAAGTGGGAGGGGGGTAATTGGCAAATACAGTATAGAAGAGGAAGACTGGATATCTTTAGCATGGTTTGTGCACTCTTTCTTTTCTTGCCAAGACTTAAGTGGATACAAATGTCCTAATAGCTGACCTCCTGGTTGACTGAATGGGATCATGTGGGCAAGTCACATACTTACTTTGTGGCAATCAATAGTATTTCACAGTGTCTGTGGACCTTTGGAATAGAAACATTGATTACTGTATATGTCATCAAAACTTACTGCCCTGTCTTTTCCTCTCTGTGTCATACCCTTCCAAGTCTGCCCATTATTCCAATGTTTATACATTCTTAGTGTGAAGTAAAATAGGAAAAGCAATCTCTTTTTCTCCTCACATGATGTATTTTATTATGAAACAATTAAAATGCTTAGGAGAAATGACTTATGTAACAATTTTAGGAGAAAGAAAGCTTACACTCTTAAATGCAGAAGGATTCAGATTTTAGACATTAATGATGTGATTTATACGTGAAAGTAAATGCTAAATCTTAAAATACAGAGAAGTTGGCATAAAAGACATCTATGATCACAAAGTAGAAAAGGTGAGTTTAACAGATTCTTGGCAATGTCTTACAGGGTCACCTACGTGTTCCTTGATCCACTTCGATTTGAATGACTTGAAAAGAGGATCCCAAGATGTTTCTGGATAATTTTACTCTCATAAACAACTAGTTCATAGCTTTGGCATCCATCTATACGTCTGAACCACTAAACTGAATACAGTGTTTAAAAGTTTCTTTCTTTTTTTTTTGATTATTGCTTTGTTTGTTGTTGTTTGTTTGTTTGTTTGTTTTGTCCTTATAGGTTTCCCTTTCATTCATCTTAGGTTTTAAATATTAAACACACAACATTTTTCAATTGTGCACTCTTAGAAAAAATTACTGATGTTACCAAGAAGAAAGTAAGCTTTCAATTATTAAGATTTCTGAGTTTTAGCTCTACAGCCATTTGAACTGCAAAACTAAAATTTTAGGTAACTTGGATGATCATATTGAAAAACTTTCTTTTCTTCTTCTTCTTCTTTTTTTTTTTAAATTCTACTGATTCATTTTGATGCCTCAGATGGTTCGGGAAAGTTCTTTAAGAACCACCGTATTATGTGAAGAAGAAAATAACCAAGCCAAACCAAAACACCTTAAGGAAACCTCAAAACCTGTTTAAAATGGCTCGAGCTATCCTTCTAAAGAGAGAACCCCACTGCCAATATCTTGCTTTATTCTTCCCAGCTTAGGGACCTCACTCAATCGCTGTTTGCATTCACCTTCCCCTCTTACACCATGGTTTATGACTTTAGACGTTGTTTTGCTTTTTGTTTCTGCTGAGTCACTAAATATTGCATCTTTTGTCCCCAGGTTCACTCAGCATAAAAGTTAAAAGTGCAATCCAGGAAGCATTGAGATTCTGTGTGGAGCAGAGGAAACCATTTCCCTAAGAACGGCTCAGTTACTTGGCTCGTCCTTCCTTCTCGGGAAGGAAGCTTCCAAGGAGCGAAGGGATCAAATCCGCTTTGCCAAGGGAAGCAACCCAATGCTCCGAGAATACCGAGCTTGCGGTTAAATGCGAAGCGTTTTAGACTCCTGGCTGGCTCAGTCCAGTGCAGAAGCTCCCACCTCCTCTAAAGACCCAGATCCCTACAGAACCAGATCAGACTTACTTTCCCTTCAAGGAGACCGAAATAATTGTGGTCTGTGGCGTCCTCAGTTCTCCACGGTATTTCCCTGTTGTGCTAAATGCCTCTTACTAAGTAATAGATGTGATTTATGCGGACCACTAAGGGGTGTGCGGCGGCTTCGGTGATTAATCAGTGAATTCCCATCCGCTGGCATCTCACTGCCCCTCTTGCGTGATGTAAGATCAGACGTACCCTGCATTGAAAAGTCAAGACACACGGGCGGCTCGCTCGCGCTCACACTCGCTCGCGCACTCTCTGTCTCTCCCACACGCGCGCATCCGTGCACCTTCCACATCCTGCTCCAGGCAGGCGAAGGCGGACTGGCTGAACTCATTGAGCTGAAGAATTTCCAGTGACATTTGTAAATGACGCTGCTGGATTCGGGGCTCCGAGCCGCCGCCGCCGCGGTCGCCGCCGCTACCCGGCCGAGGGGGCCGCCGAGCCGTCCCCCGCGCAGGC
>NW_006198649.1:901457-910280 GCF_000334495.1 Tupaia belangeri chinensis
TCTGGGGCCCCGGAGCGCCCCCCGCCGGGGTCGCCGCCGCTACCCGGCCGAGGGGGCCGCCGAGCCGTCCCCAGCGCAGGCTTCCTTACCAGGCGACCACGATGTCCGAGTTCCTGCTCGCCTTACTCACTCTCTCGGGATTATTGCCTGGCGCCGAGGTGCTGACCCTGGGAGCCGACCGCGGTAAGGAGACCACCTTCCGTCCCCCCCTCCCCTTTCTCCCTCCGCTCTCCTGCTGGGCGATGCTAGCAGATAAGTGAGTGCGAAACTTGTCTCGGAGCCCGGCTTCCCGGGACCGTTTGGCCACTGTGCGCAGGGCTGGTGGTGGGCGAGAGGTGCCCTGGGGAATTTCTGAACCAGGTGTCAGAGTCCTCAGCACCCCCACAGCTTTTCCTGTGGCGGGTTATCGGTCCGGATTTTGTCCCCCTCAGGAGCGTTTGGATTTGACTGTGCGCTTCTGCCGGCGCATCCCAAGCGCTGCAGATGTTGGGATCAGAATTCGCATTTCCAAGAGGTTTCCCTCTGCCTTTGCTCTCAACAGCCAGTTTTTGCTGTCTCTGGATTCTTGGCGTTTTGCGTGTCCGCTTTCAACTTAGCTCCCAGGTTAACTTCCGTACCTGCTGCACCCAGGGTCTGCGGAGAGGAGAAAGCGCCCTCTCACGCCCTTTTCGTTGTTGTAGCCCCTTCTTGGGGCAGAATCAGGAGAGATTCCTGTCATCAGCTGAGAGACTCTTAGGCTGTTGCTAGGTGCACGCACCTGCTTGAGCTTGACTATTATTTGCTTATTTATCAATTATTCCAAAGGTCTGAGACATGGCCCCATGGTACACTTAGAAGCTAGCCCTCGTTGGGGTGCATTGCTCCAACCTGGCTTTTTGCTTTTTTTTTTTTTTTTTTTTCCTCCAAGTAGCTGATGAATGGTAGAAGTTTAGAGGAGAATGGGTATAGGGAGTGCAGACAAGCAAGAGGAGGTGGGAATTATAATCAACTGGGATTCTGTGAACTTTTGATCTGAAAAAAACAAGAATCCTTGGGCCAGTTTAATAATGTTTGGTAACAGTCGGCCTGGGGGGATAAAGGAGGTAACAAAAAGTAGTAGATGGATATTTGGGGCACTAGACTTAGAATGATTAACTGTAAAAAGTAAAAGCAGAGATACCGTAGATATAGGGTTTTCTAAACCATAAACTGAGCTCATATTGACTGATACAATTTAGCTGTTTAGCTTAATTAGGAGAAAAAAAAAAAGAGAAGGAAAGGCTACCCACATTCTAATGCCAAGCAAACACGCAAAATGTTACCTTGCAAGAATTTGTCACCCTGTTTATATAAAGCGAATTATGTTTTGACTAAAAATTATTACTTCCTTATAGGAAAGAACAGAGAAATGAATCGTAGTGTTTCTATTCAACCTGCTGTTGGCAACCAGATTATAGTCTTTGTATCGTACCACACATGCCATTTTCTTTGCCAGTAGTGGGACTAATGTGTTCCTTTAGAAAATCTGGCATTTACTGTTGCTAATCTTTTAAACATATCACTGCCACCTCACCATATAGCTTCTGAACTTGCTTAACTTGCCTTGAAGTTGGTATGGAATAGTTGAAAACTATATTGATAAAATGGAAGCACATAGCTCTAACTTGAAATGATGATGTCTTTGATCTGGAACAATCGGCTCTCAACCTTTCCTAGGAGAATGTTTGAAGTTGGACCGGAGCAGATGAACAGAATGAAGCTTTTCAGCCCAGTGTGCTAGCAAAATATAATGGCACTGACAGACTACTGCTATTGGGCTCCTTCTGACTGAGTCTCCAATCTCCAGAAATTTGACCTCATCTAATGCTAAGTCCTCAGTGCTTTTGTATGTATGTATTAGGGACAGGGCTGTTGCTCCCACGACTGGAATGACTGCATGGAAAGAATTTTTTATCTAATAAAAAAATGTACTGAACCTTAACTTTCTTCTGAGATAGGAAATTAAATAACCAGGAGGATTATCTCTGGTGGAAATTTATTTATAGTTCCATGAGGTAGAGAAATATCTATGATATAAGCAGGGCACATGGAAAATGATTCTAAAAATGAAATAGTGCCCCGTCTTATCCCCATGTGAACGTAAGTACTAGATCAGCTAGTACAAATAAAAACAGTTGTAGACCAACACTCTACCACTATCATATATTTTAAACTCAACTTTGAAAACTGTCAGAGAAGAGAGGAATTGTCAGGGCCATCAAAAATGAAAGGGTGGGCCCCATTTAAAAAATAAGGGGGACAAAGAAGAAATCTTGTTGAAAGTTTAAAAAAAGAAGTGCTGCTGCATTATGACAAACTTCTCTCACTTAAAATGCTGAAACAGAAGATATGAAAATACAAACTGAAGAAAGAGGTTAATGAGATGTAACTTTCAGCAGAGGTGTATGTCAGGTGTCCTTGAAGAATAGAACAGGCATGTGAATTACACTGGTATGTTTTGTAGAACTCACTTTATGCCCCAAATGAGAAATTCCTTTAGATTCTCCGTTACTAGGTAGTATATTAGATACTTAAACTCTATGAACTAGAAATGTTTGTTACCTTCTAACTTTCATCCCATTGTAAGTCTGCAAGATGCTCAGACATGTCATTAAATAGAAAAATACTTGAAACTAACTTGTATGCTCATGTTCAGTTTTATACATACACTTGTCACTTAATTCCATGTTGTTCATTTTCTTAGTTTGGATTGATTTTGATATGGTTAGAGTAACATGCTTGTCAGTTCTTATTAGATTTCATCACATCTGAGAAAGGAAACATCTTTGTAACTCTTAACAGCCCAAAGTGGAAGATAAATCAGATTCACTTAGAATCAACCAATTTGTCATATAACAATGTCATATCATATCAAAGTGTTGCTTGATAAGGATTAAGACTTAAAAAGAATATATTTTAAATTGTCAAATTTTCTGAAAAGAATAAGGATTGAGAGATCTACAGCTAGTTTCTTTTAAATACTTGTGTATGATAAGACATGAGTACTTAAAATTGATGCCATTGTAGTTATTTTAATGTACTTATGTATAAAACTACCTAAATGGCAATCACATGTATGTCAGAATACTAATCCTTCCTTTTCTCAAAAAATGAACCATAGTCTCTTTACATTCCACAAATTTCATCAAAGTCTCTTTTTGAAGAGGTCTGTAATCTGTGAGTTCTTTCTTGCCCATTCCTTTTTGCTCCCATCCTCTGCCTAAAGCTCAAGTTGAGACTGGGTAAGAATAAAAGGAAGCATGGAAAAATACAGAAAACTTTAAATGTGTTAAAATAATAAAAAAGAATGCGAATTATAAAAAACAGAACAGGAGGGAGTTGAGTGGACACAAAGTCAACAGATACATCTAGGAAGTGGTTGAATCTGAAACAAAATTTCTTGAAAATGGATTAAAATATCTTTAGACAAAATAGTTTATTAAAAATATTATTTCATAATCAAAATCATATGAAAATATTTGTATTGTAAAAATAAAGAAACTTCTGGTGCCAGCCAGATGGCATGGTGGTTAAGGAAGCTACATCCCACATGGCTGACCGTGCAGTCTGAGTCCTGGACCCTGTGGCTTGAAAATCATCCCAGGAACATGTGCATGCATGCCCAAAATCCTAACAGGAGAATGGATTGCTCCTTGGCCATCTTTCTATCTCTTTCTGGAGAGTATACACAACCTATAGCAAAAAATAAAAAAAAAAAAAAGAGAGAAAAAAGAAACTATCATCAATCTGTGTCTGGATATAATCATACCTCTAAGAATGAAGAGATCCAGGAGAAGAGTATTGCAGAAAACCTAAATGTTAACTATGCTAGTATTATTAAGACAGAGGTGATTTAAAAATAATTAAATGAATGTGAAGGAAATCTTCTGAGGGAGGGTGGTGGATAAGCTAATGTATTCTTCAGAATGAGATGGCACTTTCTAAATGCTACTTGTCATTCAGGGTGGAGATATGCAGAGATTTTTAGTTTTAAGTGTATTGGATCCAGGACATTAGTTTCTTGCTAGTTTTCTTGTCAATTTCTTTTCAGAGCCTAGGGCATACCATAAAGATAAGCTTCATTTATAGTCACCTGAACTAAACATGATGACTCCATCTTCTACAAGAATATTATGCCAGGTGTGTATGAGTGCGTGGCCAAGATCTCAAGAGGAGAATGGAGGAGAAGGGACTGTAGCGTGGCCATCCCCCCCGGGGGTGATTTCTGCTTTCTATCTCTCTGTCTCTCTCTGTCTTTCTGGTGAGCGCACACGCCCTATAGCAAAAACCTCTCCAAAAAAAGAAAAAAGAAAATTAAAATATTGAGAGATCTCTGTATCTTTAATACATTCTCTATGTAAATATAATCCAGTTTTGTATGTATCTGTGATTAATTTTTATACTCATGAAATATACACACGCCCATTTTTTTCACCTCCTTCGTGGGTATAGGGGATTCTGTTTAGTAAGAAGTACCTATCAGACATACGAATAGATTTCTCTATCTTCTGTGGCTGTCTGTCAAAACAACTCCTGTTTAAAGGAAACACTTGTCTTCATTTTAGATAGATACATTCAAAGAAAGTAGAATTAATTCTAAAAGTTAAACATGCCTGTACTAATATGATGTCATTAGTCAAACTAATTTAATTGTAAGTGGAATGTGCCTATACAATTACATCTCTCTGTTTTCTTTAAAATGACGGCCTTATTCCAAACAACTATGTAACACCAATCTGCCCTAAAAATAGTTTTAATGAACAAATTCTTATTTTTATAATTCCAGATAAAATATATCTTTTTTTTTCTATTTTTGTGATTATTGTCTCCTTTAAGAAAACAAAGTGAAGTGAATAGCTTGTTTATTTTTTACTCCAAATATGTAATATTCAAATGAATTTCCATTTAACAAATATTTTGCTGTAATAGAATCTGACTATGAAGGAAATAAATGTCAAAATGCATTTGCCTTTGAAATGCTACAATGATAATATATTCAATGCTTATTATTTTGAACAATGTTTTTGATAGTTGGAATGCTGGAGAAAAGTGAAGCAAAAGGTTTGGTAACCTTATCAGCTGTTAACTAGGATATACACTGAGTCAAACTTCTGTGAGGAAAGAGGTAGATTGAACACTTTTCTTAAATTTTCTAAAGAAAACTTGCTCTCGTATTTAATCTAAGAATAATGACAAAAAACTACTTGGATACACAGACAGAGCGAATGACAACATTTTTATTTGGGGGCAAGAATGGAGTCAAAATTAATCTAACCAACCACACAGAAAAGTGTCAAGTGAAACTTTTTATTTCCTTCTGTGAAGTTCTTATACATTTTTATATATATTATTATTCTCAAATTTAACTTACATAAAACAATTGACAAAGAGCATAGGAATGAAATTACAACATAACAATCACAAATCTAGTAATCTTCTGGCCTTGGGAATATTCTTACTATTTTATTTTGGAACGATATATTTAAGCTTATTAGTTTTTAGAAAAAGCATTGCATGATTTGAATGGTTTACAAAGTGATTTAAAAAATGCAAATATTTTTAATAATTCAGATTTTAGAAGTCAGTTATTGGTCCGATTCTCTTATGTGGCAATGAATGTAATTACCTTACTCACTTCGGAAAAGTATTATTATGCTTGTGATTATATTGAATCGCTGTTCTGGTTCTTACATGGTCTCTTATTTGAATAACACGTCAATTTCACCACATACATATGAACACTCTATGTTGGAGAAAAGGGAGTGAAAACTTCAGAAGATTCTGCCATACATTAGAACAAGTAGACTTAGGCCTTTGAAATTTATATATTGTTTTCTATTAAAAGTTTTATAAGTTGTCTTCACAATTTTAGTTCTGTATTTTCTCCTCATAAATGATTTGGTGGACTCCCTTTCTCCCTCTGGCATAACTACAAGGCCAAGTTAGAAAGAATATATTATTTATTGCTCAATTCTGGATTTAGCGATATCAAAGTAGAGACTCTCTCTCTCTTTCTGTCTCTACATTCTATTGATTTAGGCTATCTCTGTATAAATTCAATTATTCTGACAAGCTTCCTTACTAAATTAATTGAAGAAACTGACTAGTGACTAAATGAAAATCAAGACTCTTAGTAGCCAAGAGTTCCAATAAAGTGGTGAAATTAGCAAGGAGGGAAAAAACTGCTATTAAGGGAAAAATCCTAAATTAGAATTTTTGGAAAAACAGTTACCATAATGTGTTTCATTGGAAGGCTTCTACAACATTCTTCTCATCTCTACTACATAGAATTAGTCGTGTCTCCACTTGCCATGGTGTGTCATACTAGATAAAGGAAATGTCAGTGGTAGTAATTACATGTGATATCATGGTATAGCATCAGAATTTAAAACACCCTTACCATATGAATAAATATTTACTCTGAATTCATTTGTCCCCAGAGAAGGATTGCTTCATTGAAAGTAAATGGAAATTTATTATTTTTATTTACAAGCTTTACCTTTTATAGTAACTAGATTTATTTTTCCCCATGGGGAAACATTAAAATACATTCTTATATGTGGTTTCAAATTCAAGACTCTTTCTCAAAAATGAATAATAGTAGAAATCATTGCAGTGATGAAATCGATAACAGCATTAGTGTGCTTTTAAATGTGACTGTTGGGGCCAGCAGGTGGCATAGTCGTTAAGGCACTGGACTCTCACATGGCCGAGTGTGGTTCAAGTCCTGGACCCGAAGACTGAGCATCATACTGGGCACATGTGCATGGAGAGGAGGGTGAAGGACAATGGTTTGCTGTGTTGCTATTCCCCCTGGGATGACAGTGATTTTGCACTTACCCTCTCTCTCTTTACCTCTGTTTCTCTGTTTCTGGTGAGCACAATGTCAAAATGCATTTGCCTTTGAAATGCTACAATGATAATATATTCAATGCTTATTATTTTGAACAATGTTTTTGATAGTTGGAATGCTGGAGAAAAGTGAAGCAAAAGGTTTGGTAACCTTATCAGCTGTTAACTAGGATATACACTGAGTCAAACTTCTGTGAGGAAAGAGGTAGATTGAACACTTTTCTTAAATTTTCTAAAGAAAACTTGCTCTCGTATTTAATCTAAGAATAATGACAAAAAACTACTTGGATACACAGACAGAGCGAATGACAACATTTTTATTTGGGGGCAAGAATGGAGTCAAAATTAATCTAACCAACCACACAGAAAAGTGTCAAGTGAAACTTTTTATTCCCTTCTGTGAAGTTCTTATACATTTTTATATATATTATTATTCTCAAATTTAACTTACATAAAACAATTGACAAAGAGCATAGGAATGAAATTACAACATAACAATCACAAATCTAGTAATCTTCTGGCCTTGGGAATATTCTTACTATTTTATTTTGGAACGATATATTTAAGCTTATTAGTTTTTAGAAAAAGCATTGCATGATTTGAATGGTTTACAAAGTGATTTAAAAAATGCAAATATTTTTAATAATTCAGATTTTAGAAGTCAGTTATTGGTCCGATTCTCTTATGTGGCAATGAATGTAATTACCTTACTCACTTCGGAAAAGTATTATTATGCTTGTGATTATATTGAATCGCTGTTCTGGTTCTTACATGGTCTCTTATTTGAATAACACGTCAATTTCACCACATACATATGAACACTCTATGTTGGAGAAAAGGGAGTGAAAACTTCAGAAGATTCTGCCATACATTAGAACAAGTAGACTTAGGCCTTTGAAATTTATATATTGTTTTCTATTAAAAGTTTTATAAGTTGTCTTCACAATTTTAGTTCTGTATTTTCTCCTCATAAATGATTTGGTGGACTCCCTTTCTCCCTCTGGCATAACTACAAGGCCAAGTTAGAAAGAATATATTATTTATTGCTCAATTCTGGATTTAGCGATATCAAAGTAGAGACTCTCTCTCTCTTTCTGTCTCTACATTCTATTGATTTAGGCTATCTCTGTATAAATTCAATTATTCTGACAAGCTTCCTTACTAAATTAATTGAAGAAACTGACTAGTGACTAAATGAAAATCAAGACTCTTAGTAGCCAAGAGTTCCAATAAAGTGGTGAAATTAGCAAGGAGGGAAAAAACTGCTATTAAGGGAAAAATCCTAAATTAGAATTTTTGGAAAAACAGTTACCATAATGTGTTTCATTGGAAGGCTTCTACAACATTCTTCTCATCTCTACTACATAGAATTAGTCGTGTCTCCACTTGCCATGGTGTGTCATACTAGATAAAGGAAATGTCAGTGGTAGTAATTACATGTGATATCATGGTATAGCATCAGAATTTAAAACACCCTTACCATATGAATAAATATTTACTCTGAATTCATTTGTCCCCAGAGAAGGATTGCTTCATTGAAAGTAAATGGAAATTTATTATTTTTATTTACAAGCTTTACCTTTTATAGTAACTAGATTTATTTTTCCCCATGGGGAAACATTAAAATACATTCTTATATGTGGTTTCAAATTCAAGACTCTTTCTCAAAAATGAATAATAGTAGAAATCATTGCAGTGATGAAATCGATAACAGCATTAGTGTGCTTTTAAATGTGACTGTTGGGGCCAGCAGGTGGCATAGTCGTTAAGGCACTGGACTCTCACATGGCCGAGTGTGGTTCAAGTCCTGGACCCGAAGACTGAGCATCATACTGGGCACATGTGCATGGAGAGGAGGGTGAAGGACAATGGTTTGCTGTGTTGCTATTCCCCCTGGGATGACAGTGATTTTGCACTTACCCTCTCTCTCTTTCCTCTGGTGAGTACACGTGC
>NW_006198649.1:910316-978071 GCF_000334495.1 Tupaia belangeri chinensis
AAAAAAAAAAAAAAAAAAAGAGTGACTCTGTAACTTTCTCATGTGATCACATTAACTTAGTTTTAGACTGCAATTAGTGTCCAATTATGGTTAAAAATGCAATGGCTGATTAAATAAATGAGTATATCTATTTGTTGCTCTGATTTCCAATTTGTTTGAATTTATAAGTATCGTCGGTGGGAAGATATATGCTCAGGTTAGTAATGATTGGGGTACTTATATTGCTCAATAATTTTGCCCTCATATTTGTTTAAAAATATTATATTATAAATATTTGGGATTTTTTTTTACCAATTATTTCAAAATAGTGGTAAAAATATAATAACTTACCAAAGGTGTCTCCACCTACAGGAATAAAGAAAAGCAATTTCAATGAATATATTCTTACTTCAAAGTCATCTGTTTAATCTTATTTTTCTCAGACGTAATCTTGAGTATGGTCATGAAAGTTTTTATTTACACATGAACAATGGTATAACCATGTCTTCTGTAAAAGACATGTTGAGAAAATACCGTTTCATATGCAATTTCTTATAACTCAGTTAAGAAAAAGAAAAAAAAAAAGAAGAAGAAAAATTTCTTAAAGAGGATAGAGTGTGTTGCCTTGCTAAGATACCGGCATTACATTTCATCTCCCAATGCATTCTTATTAACAGTCAGACATCTCTTCCTGAGTTGCATGCACCTTATTGTCCTGACTGGCTACGCCTTCAGACCAAAGATACGTATTGTTGAAACATGACCCCATTTTAGTCTAAAGAATATGTTTCTTCTTTAGGTAAGATCAAGGTACCACGAATCATCTCTTGTTTTATTCTTATAAGCAATAGGATGCTCTTTCCTAAGTTTTCCGCATTGCATTGACATCCTTCAAGACTTTCAACACTACTAACTTTAGACAGATGAATACATAATTCCTTAAGAATTTTTCTACCGCTGAGTTTTTCTTTAACGACTGTTTGTCATCTTAGCTCTTTCTTCTTGAAATGAGAAAAGAACTAAAAATGAGAGTAGGGCCCATTAGAGGAAAAGAAATGAGATATAGTTATAGATCCTCACAGTGCAATCTAGGGTATTTTAAGATATTTCTGAAAAATCAGCATTATGAAAACCCACGTTTATAATGCTGATAACAGTAATGTGCTTAGAATCATCTGTTTTCTTTAGAAATTAGAATGTATGAGGAGAAGAAAGACAGAAGTACTAAGAGAGAAAGCTTGGATGGAAGAATTTATTGATGCTCTACCCACACAGATCAAGTAACTGAGCCAATTTGGAACCTCAGACTTTTACAAAAATATAAATTCTACAGATTTAAAAATGATTTGGTTTTTAGATTACCTAAGATATTGTGTGCCTTTTCCAAAGTTTTGATGGTATATTTTATTTGTACAAAAATGTTAAAACAACAAGTGTGCTTTGTTAAAATATTCAACTTTAAGCAACTCTATTAACTTTTAAAGCATTTCTCATGACTAAACTCTGAAAATAGGTGGTAACAAAACCAGCCCATAGATGAGATTCTTGCCTCATCAGGTGAAAGTATTATAGATTGTGCCCACTGGGCATTCATACTTGGAGATTCCTCTTAGGAATCACAATTCAGGGACTACTAACTCAGAATTCACACACACACACACACACACACACACACACACTTTCATCTATTTCTTTCATGAAAAGGAGAAGAAGAGAGAGAAAAAGAGGGAAGTACCCTTTGAAGGGTTCCACACAGTAGTCCATACAGCTTCGGCTGACCCCAGATCACAGGCATGCACCCTTGTGCCCAGTGTGTTCAGGGAGGTGTCTGAATTCAAACCCAAGGCCCCTCTCTTGTAGGTCAATCTGTGTCATAGCCTGGCCCCTCAGGCAGTCTCGCTTGTCATCATTATATAGCAATGGCTGCCAGTCCACCAACACCAAGCAGATGGCCTGTAATGCAATGACATACTCAACACATTTTGGGGGAAATGTTGGATAACATTTCCAACAATGACCAACATTTAAAAAAGAGAGAAGCTATAATTTAAACATTGTCTTCTCTTCATCATTGGATTACATTTTATTCTATCATCCTTCCCCTTACTAGGATGTTTTCTTCTTTTCACTTGCTAATGATCTTGTTAAGTATTTTGAAATTAATTTTGACAACCAAAAATATCAACATTTTAACACAGTTTCAACTCCCTTTGCTGCTCATTTCTGGGAGACCATAAGGTAACAAAGAACATGAAGTTTTATCTTGTGCATATTTTAATCTGGGTGCCTCTGAAAATACCACCTGAATTTTACAGAATACTTCTCTAACCCACTCTGAAAAGTGAAAATAGTAATGTCCCTAGCACCTGGGGTGAATGCATGAGACATAATGCATATGAAAACACATTGCGACATTTACACATTACACAGAAACCTCTTATTTCATTAATTCTACCATCAACTTAAGTTGCTGATAACAACTCATCACTTACATTTTTCAGGATGCTTTAATTTATTTTTCAAAGTATTTATTCATTCATTTATTTTCTGGTGAAATCATATGATTCTCTATGCAGTCTAAGTGGCTGGTGTTCAGTCATTTATTTGTTCACTCATTCAACAAAGTTAAGCAAATACATAGTAAACACTGTTGTAGGCATTAGGAATGAAGCAACTGAACAAGTTTGACTGTGTAACTGGACAAATGGGGCTCTTAGTGCTGGAGAAGATAGGCAATAAGCAAGCAAATAAACAAACAGTTTTTATGCTAAGAAGCAAGAAAAATAATGTATGTAATTAAGAAAAAAATGCTTTAAAAAGTGGTAGCTGTAATCACAGAAAGTCTTTTTGTGAAGGGTAACATATTTCTAAGAGTAAGTGATGGGAAGTGACAGTTATAAAGAGGAAGGAGAGTGAGTAAAGTCATAGCTACGATGCATGCAGGCAGACTGGATGAATGCCACACAGATCAAAGTCAGGTATGTGAATCTGGTTCTGATTACAATGAGCAGCAGTTGGATGTCCCAGTAGAAGTGGCATATTGCCGTGTATTTTTGTAAGAGATTATACCTGCTGCTAAATGGAGAAGGACGAGGAAATTCAGTCCTGTAACACAGCAATTAGTGCTGTACTTAAATAGCTGGATCCCTCACGACTGATCACAGTTCAAATCCTGGCCAAGCAGCTTGAAAAACACAGAAGGTACTTGTGTCTTTGTGCCCTAAATTCTGACAGGGTGGAGAAATGTAGGAAAACAGATTTCTTTCTTTCTTTCTTTCTTCCTTCCTTTCTTTCTTTCTTTCTTTCTTTCTTTCTTTCTTTCTTTCTTTCTTTCTTCTTTCTTTCTCCCGCTGTCACTGATGAGTACACATGGTCTCTAGTGACAGAAGAAAGAAAGGACAAGAAGACACATAAAGGATCTACTTAGCTCTGGATAAGATAGCAGTGGCTTGAATGAGGAGGTAGCAGTGAAGAAGAGGACAAGGGAGAGCAGCAATGCACGCCCTTAATGTTAGGAAGATTTCCTATGTGAATGAGTGCAGTGTCATTCAATATACTAGAGAGGTGAGACATGAAATATATCCACAAAATGTAATCTTTGGCGCTAAGAGTTAGTAACATTCCAAACAGAGAAAGTATCTTATTTTAATTTTCCTATACTTCTTATTGATTTGTACAAAATATGCTTCACAATATAAGACACATGACGGTCATTTGTAGATCCTGAAATATTGGTTGCCTTCTTGTTACTTTCACCCCTATATTTCATAATTACTAATACCATCTTTTCTATTACCCCATGTTTACTCATACCATGTCTGTAAAAAAGGATAAATATTGTCTAACTTAGAGTATTTTTTAGGGGGCTAGGTAAAATAACACACTTAGTTAGCAACACTCTGAGTATTGGTAAATGTGGAAGCAATTATTTTACTGTTATTCCTACCAATATAAACCAGTATAACAGTTAAAGTAACATAAATTGAACTGTGAATATCTCTGTGTGCATGTGCACATGTGCACACATGTACATACCTGAGAAAATCCTCAGTGATTTTAAGAAATAGTTCCCTTTCAGTGTCCCCAAGTCCTTGTCATGAACAAGAATTTATTCTGACAGGTCCTGCTTATGAATACTCAGGAACAAGGGAAGAAGTTATAAGACAGACAGTATTGGCTAACTTCATTACGCTCCTGAAAATTCCAAGAAAAGTACAGAAGAAAGGGGATTGTGATGGCAAGTGGTAGAGAATTAGCAAGTCAGGGGAACCTACAAGGGAAGAGCTTGCGACCTATTGAGTATTGCCTTTTGGTCAGTCATGATACTTGCATTATTTTTTAAAATTTCTCCACAAACTAATTGAATAACTATTGCAATACACAATAGGCACCTGTTTCAGTGTGATTTGTAGACTTGGAGGCAGAAATAACTAAAACCAAGATGAACAATAAAAAATACTAGTTAAGCACTTGCATAGCTTTAAATTTTCAAGGAAAATTTCCTTATGGCTACAGAACAAACACGTTTGGATCTATCCAGTTCTTGTTGGAGCTAAAAGGGAAAAAGAAATTGAGAGGAGAGAGACTTTATAAAATTGATGAAAAGGAGAACATATGAGAGCCTAGAGAATCTGTGTTAAAGAAAAATGAATACTGTGTTTGAAGGAAGTATTGCCAATATTAAGCTGTTTGAGCTAACCTAGGTCTTAACTTTTTTGAAGATTGAAGTTTTTAAAAATTTTTTACTCTTTCATTGATTCCATGAATGAGTGAGCAAGAAAGAGAGAGGCAGCCCATACACCAGGGCTTTGCTTCTGCCACCCACTTGCTGCCTAGTCAACCATGTGTCATGGTGCGTGTGTGTGTGCCTGGCTACCCTGAGAGGTCCCAGGCAAGAGTCTGGAAACATGCCACGTGGGTCAGCCTTGCAGAACATCGTATTTTACCACTGCACCTCCTAAACCTTCTTTTAGTATTTTGTCCCTATGAGTTTGTTCACTATGTTTTGTTTTGTTTTGTTTTGTTTTTCCCTTTTTTGGCTCTTTATGCCATTTTTGACCTTGAGAAAAAATCAGAGTAGTTTTAAAAAGTGATATTCAAATCTGCATTCCAGTGTACCGGCTTAGTCCCTAAAACATTCCATACTCAATTTTTTACGTTACATAGGCCATCTAAATAGAGTGCCAGCACGGCAGCTTGTAGCAATCAACCCTTTTAAGCACTTTACTTTATATGGCTAGACCTGCAGCATTATGGGAGAAATATTTTACCTCATCCAGAGAAATTACTTTGGAAATGCTACATGTTTATTACAGATAAAATAGAAAAATATATGCTGCTAACTTAGTTTTCAAACATAATGTATCTTTAGATTTAAAAAGAGACCTATACTAAATAGGTATTAGGTTAAAAAAAAAATGATCCAAAGCTCAGGCATTTACAGTTTTAGAAATGCATATATAAAATATTGAAGCAAAAGATCTCAACCAATTTATTTGTTGAATAAAGAGCTTACATTCAAGTGTAGTAATCATTTGCTAGATGCATGTGTAGAAATTCAATTTATGTGTGGCTTTAAGTTCAGTCCATTTTTCATTCAGGTTGGCAAAACATTTTTGATAATTTTGCTCCAAAATTTCAGTAGTAAAATCAGTGTATGCCTCAAAATATCTTAAGTATGAAATATACACCAAAATTTTATTAAATTTTAGAGTGTCTGAACCAAATGAAATTTGATGCTGGGAGTTTTTGCATTAATATTTAATTTGGGACTTACTGTAAATTTGTTTGCTGGGTACTTTAGCAGAGGGGTGCCAAAAAGTTTGGAAATAAATTAATCTGAGTAATTGAAAACAGCAGGAAGGGGAAGGGTTACTTGTATATTTGTGAGTACAAGGTATGATTTATGCTCCCAGACTAGAACTTTGCTCAAATCACACAGAGAGGTCTGCTGAAGGGCTTTTATTCTTTCATAAAATACTATGAGAAAAAAGTTCAAAATGCACATAAAGAGGTTATTGGTATTTTAGACAAAGTAAAAAATAATTAGTAACTGCATGCTCAGAATAAAAGAATGGGGGTAGGAATGCTGTGACCCCATGGATCCAGATTTAAACCTGCTATAAAAAGCCAAGGAAAATAAACAAAACTTATTCAGATAACAGTTAAGCTAGAGAGACATCTGAAAAATCTAGCAATAGCAAGAAAATCACTTAAGTCAAAAATAAACTTTCAGAGATTGAAGCTACTTGAGTTCACCAAGATTTAGAGATGAATGCCAAAGAGGATTAATAAAACTCTCTTTGCTGTGAAATGCAGCAGTAATGACTCTATTGCCATGTCTTAAACCCATGTTTGAGAGTCACTCTGTAAGTGAGAGTTGAGCTCAATATATAACAACATTTATTTTAAAAGCTAGAAATAATATAAAGGAACCCGAAATAGCAAGCATGCCCTTTTCCCTCCCTTCTGCAGGCAAGAGAAAATGAATGGAGGCACCTCTTCTACAGTTTCACAAAAAGAGAGATTGGCTATGATTCTGAGATCTTAGAGAAAAAGGCTGCTCAAATTTCTTTGCTCACCGGGTTAAGTAATGATACTCAGACATTTGACTTACTTTCTTTTATGAATTAAAGGGCAAGGTATAAACATAGGCACAAAACCACACAGCTGGTCAGAAGGTGCCAGGGATGATATGTGGACACCAATCCTGTCCAATGGGGCAGCTGATTATCAGCTTGAATGAGTTCTGGCCTTATGCAAATGTGGGCCCAGGGTTGCCAGGTCTTTAGATAGTTCAAGAGATATTGGAAATCTGAATTTTTATGTGAAATTTTATGGAAAATTTCATAAGCATTAAATATTTCTCATTAAGGTAAAACACACAGAACAAAATAAATAACAAAAAAGCAAGCTACTGGACTCAACACAAAGATGGACAGCCCCTGAGTTGCAGACATAAACAGAAGGTTAGATTGAGTAACAAGGAAAACACATTGTGCTTGTTGTACTGCAGGCAAAAGGATGGCCCTAGAGAGCCAAGCATAATGCCTAGAAATGTCAAGAGTGTTGTTGTTGCAGGACTTAGGTTCGGGAAGAAGGATACCTAAGACGAATTTCAATAGCATCCGACATCTTTGCCTTCATAACTCCTCTCCTCTGCTAGACATAAAGCATAATTGGGGGAGGAAAAGTGAGTGAAGAGAAAGTCTTAATGACCTAGTTAAGAGTTAATAACATTAGATTCAGTTATAGCTTAGCAAAGCAACATACCACTGAAAGTCAGCCTCATGGCTGAGAACATTGCCATTCCAACACAGATTGTTACTGAAATTTGAAAGAAAAAAAAACAAAAGAGATCAAACATGTGCAGAAGACTATAGTGAAGTGAAGATGGCTGAGATGCGATTCTGAGGGGTAGACAAATTCTCATGCTGAAATACAAATGAGATCATATCAGGTTTGTTTCATCTTCCCTTTTCTTGATAAAGTTATGACTTAAAAAGATCAACCATGTGGTCTCTTAAAACACTTTGTCTTTAAATGTATACCTGTGTTTTACATAAGAATTGGTATATCCAAATTGATTATTATTTATTAATGTATGGCCAAAGAGGGAATGAGTTCACCAGAGAAGGGAGGAGGGAGAAAGAACCCCCTTAATGGAATATGGTCACACCACAGTCCCTCTTTCTATATTTCCCCATCTGACCAGGATTTCAGGTGTGTACATGCATGTGCACACACACACACACACACACACACACACATTTGGGTGTGTTTCTAAGCCACAGGGTTGAGATTTCGATTGTTGTTTGCTATGTGAGATCTGGCTCTCTTAACCACCAGGCCATGGGGCTGCCCCAAACTAATTTTTTGAATCAGTCTTTTTAAAAAAATATTTATTTTTAAGTTTATTTATGTTTTTCAATGAGAGACAATGAGAGAGAGAGAGAGATCCTTGCCAGGGCATTCCCGATCTTTTGACCCCAGTATCAGATGGCCCAGATCATCAGGATGCATATCTATGTCCAGCATGCTCAAGGAGATCCCGGGATGAGATTCAGGACCTTTCCTACGTGGTTCTGGCTACATTACCACTGTGCCCCTGCCTGGCCCCACAAAGCTTTTATTAAATATTTTTTTAAATCTGAAGTCATTTTAAACATATAGAAAATTTCTAAAACCTAGTTCTCATCCACCATTGATATAGTTTGCCTAATACATTTTACCTAACCATAATAAAACATCAAAACAAAAATATAACATTAGCACAAATATGTTACTAACTAACCTGTAGGCTTTATCCAGATTTTCTAGTGTGTTCACTAATGACTTTCTTCTATCCCAACATGCAACCTAGGATTCCACACTTCATTAAGTTGTCATACTCCTTAGATTTCTCTCATCTGTGATGATTAATCTTTCCTTTCTTTTAGGACTTGGACTCATTTGATGACAGCTAGTTAGTTCTTTTATAGAATGCTTCACAATTTAGATTTGCCTGGTATTTTCTCATAATGAGATGGAGATTATGCATTCTCAACAAATGTATCCCTTCTTAGTGGATCATATCAGGAAATGCATGCAAACATGTTTTGATACTGATGATGTCAACTTGATCACTCAGGTGATGGGGGTACCTTCCTGGTTCTTTCTTCATTTATTAATTTTTATTATTCTCTAAGGAAGAATTGTCCCTTATTCTGTATCATCAACCTCTCCATCTCTCCATCAATCACATATCTCCTAGCTATTGATTTCTATAGACTCGAGGCTATTTATTTTGTATTTGTGTTACAATTCAATTTTATCACTGTTTAGTTTTTTGTTCCTCCAATCATTTCACCTTTGGCCATTGGAGGCTCTTTTCAGTTTGGATCATCCAGTTTTTGGACATCCCTGCATCCCTTTTTGAGCACTTTCTTCCTTTCCAACGCCACCTGATGTTATAACGCATCTTGTGTTTACTCTGTCACCATCTTGGAATCAATCACTTTTATAAGGAATTAGGGAGGACAGTGAAACTTTAGAGACTTTTAATTGGACTCTAAGTTAAATAAGGTTATTTTATGGGCGATGACCAATTTCAAGAACAATTCCTCTGGTAATGTGTATTAATGTTCCAAAAGAAATAATTTTCTCAGTAGTTAAATTTCAATAAACTATTCTCTGGCTTGGTTCATTATCTGCTGAATAAAATTCTGAATTCATGTAATTACCAGGGGTGGTGCTTATTAAAGCATTCAAACTTTGCTATCTTCAAAGTTTCTAAAAAATATAGAGAAATAAGTTTTCTAAAAGCAATTAGTTTTTATTGATCTTTGCTTATATAATCTGTTAGAGATATTGGTTTAAAAATTGTTTATGCTGGGTCACGTGGCATGGTAGTTAAAATGACTGGATCCCATAAGGATGACTCAGCAGTTCAAGTCCCAGACTCTGTGGCTTGAAAAACACTGGGTGCACGTGTATGCATGTCTAAACTCCTGAAAGGAGAATGGAGGAGAAAGGACTGTAGTGTGGTTATCCCCCTTTGGGGGCTATTTCTCACCACCCCACCCATGTGTGTGTCTCTCTCTGGCATGTGCACATATCCTGTAACCAAACCAAACAAAACCAAACAAAACAAAACGAAACACAAATTGGTTTGATCTTGAAGAGTTGATGGTTTAATTCAAACCAGAAACAGAAATACCATAGAGGCATAAGCTAATCAGTCATGTTAGGGTAATTATAAAGTGTGTAGTCAGACCTGGCAGGTGAAGACATGAGCCCATAGTTGGTCTCTATCTCTTGTCTTTTAAATTGTGAGTGTGTAGGAAACTTATAGGCCAAAGATAGTGAGTGGGTCTGATTTTTGGACCAGTCTTAACCAATTGATAGTGATTGTCCAGACTGGTCTACAGAAAGAGATTCTGTAGCTGAATCTATAGGTATCATCATGATTAATTGATATTGCTTCTAGTACTACAGTTGGAAGATATATAGAAGTATCAACATCTGGCCTACTTAACATTTCTGATTTAGTCTGAATAAGAGTCTCCAGTAATTGTCATTAAATGTATCACAGCTAGGGCCAGTGAGTGGCATGGTGGCTAAAGTGTTGGACTCCCATATGGCCAACCACGTTTGAGTCCCTGACCCAGATTCTTAAAAATCACATTGCATGCATGTGCATGTGTGCTCAAGTTCCCAAGAGAATGCATGGTGGGGTGATTTCTCACTTTCTCTCTCTCTCTGTCTTTTTCTGTTTCTCTCCAGTGAGTATACCTGCCCTAAAGCAAAAAATGTAAGGAAATTAAACAAAAAGACAGTGTCTATCTATGGCCCAGCATTCTCAATGAACTATCTGATAAAATCCTAGGTAAAAGCATAAGCATAGTTTTGTGTCAAAACAAGTGACTAGAACGTTTTCAAAATGCCTAGAATCTCCACTTTTTCAATGAACACATATTTTTTTCTCACCTCTTCTAGTGATCCCCTCTCTCCCTGAACACTATAATGTTGTGTTCTTTGTTTATTTTAATTTTTTCCAAAAGTTGATAAAGTCTTGATTTACATTATCATTTCTAGTTTTTTTCTCATTCTGAAAAAGTCAATTTTTCTGACTGTGGATTTTTCTCGTACCTGCTAAAAGAGCCAAACACAAACTCACTTTCTAAAGACGCTGATTCATCTTCAGTCTAGCTTTAATGGTGTATTGTGTAAAAACTACAGATGAGAAATTACTCATCTGGCCTCTGTTTAGTTTCTGATAATAGCTGTAGTAAGGTAGTGAGAAACAGAGCTAGTTGGAAAGTGATGCACCACTCATATTGAATTTTTAACAACTTGATACATTTTAGGAAATGATCCATCTGAAAGGCATTATGGCTTGCTGAGAAAAGCTGTACACTGAGAACTGGGAGAAGTGGGCTCGATTCCCAGCTCTGCATCTGACTCACTCTTTGTCCTTGGGCAAGTCACTTAGCCTCTGTCTGTGTCTACTTCCTGCCTGTAAAATGAGAATAATGCATAAAGACTCCCACCTCACCAAGATGTGTTGAGGCTGTATTCTCTGACCACTGAAGGGATCTTTCTTTCCTCTGGTGGTTAATGACAAACCTGTTTTTAGTAGCCCGTAGTTGGATTAAGTTTTGCAATAAGAGCATAGAATCACAACTACATTCAAAGACACTTTTAATCTTTTCATTTTAACTGGAGCGTTACTGTATTTTGCAGTGCATTGTGTTAACACACCCATTGGTTAGGAGGGGAACTTGTGGATCCTGTGTGTACAAAAATAACAGTTGCAAAACCTACCTGAGTGGCAGCTATAGAGTTTTGTACCAAGTGTAACAAAGCTCCTTAAAAGAATAGAAGACAGAATCCTGAGGAGAGGAGTCTTACACATGAGAAATAATTAGAGAACATTACTAGCAATAGTTATTCAAAAACGCTATTTAGGTTCGAGTTTAGAAAATGGTATCAGTGAAGGCTGACAAATCATAGCTAAGTCACGAAATAGATTAAATTAGAGACTAAAGTGTCTCTAATTCTATCACATCCTCTGTGATTCCTCCAGAATATCTTATATTCGGAATTTGACATAATCCCTCTTTATTTCATTTGTCATGGTCCTCTTGCACCAATATTTTCTATAAAATGAATATTAGCCCTACAGGCTAGACTAGATTCAAGTTAAACATTTCTGAACAGAATATTTCTGAGGAGATGGTAGGTATCTGTATGTTAATACTGTGATGTGAAATGTCTGTTTATGTAATAGTAAAGAAGATACTAAAAGATATGAAAGTGGGGCACAACAGGTGGCATGTTGGTTAAAGCACTGAACTTCCACATTGTCGACTGTGGTTCAAATCCCAGACCATGGTGGCTTACTTTCTCACTCTTGCTCTCCCGCTCTTTTTCTCTGTGTTTCTCTGGTCAAATTGAAGAAGAAGAAGAAATACAATTAAATAAATAATTCTTTAAAAAATATGAATAAGTGTTTTCTGTGTGACATTCCTGAAATGCCCAGTGACAACATAGTACATCACTGTGAAAGAAAAGACTGCATTTATTTACACTGTGACATTTCATCAACTACTTTATCTCTTTAAGTCTCAGTTTCCTTATCTACAGAATGGTGTTAATGATACCTACCAAATATGATTCTTTCAGGGCTTTGAGAAAATGCTTGTCAAGTATCCTGTCCAGAGTAGGCACCCTGTAGAAGTTTATTAATAGTAGTAATGATGGCTACAGTTGTAATCAAATTATTCTGTCATATAGTCCAGTCTAAGAAAAACATTTAGCACCAGCATTCGTTGTACAAACAGAAAAACAATGTCGTTCTTCCCAGAACCCTCACTGTAATACATAGACTTTTCCTTGTTTGCTTGTTGTTTGAATGCTTGCTTTAATATATCCCTAAGCAGTATGATTTAAATGAAAGAATGGAAAATACCATCTTTAAATTCTTTCCAGAATAAATTGGGTTATAAATAATCTATTAAACTAGGTTAAAATGTGTTTCATGGACAAAAGACTCTTTCAGGACTTTAGTATTTTTTTGTCCTAGGACTCTTTTATTTTCTCTTCCAGTGTAAGGAGGGAATAGTATTAGGGCATCAGGAAACTCATGACAGATTTTCTTTTGTTTTCTTATGCAAAAATGCATCATATTTTCCCGATGACTCAATATATGCAGAATTCAGAAACTTATGCTTGAGCTGTTCTAAAAAATGTACAAACCATAGACGAGGGCTAAGGTTAAAATATTAATTTTTTGGAGAGGTTTTTGCTCTCGCCAGAAAGACAGAGATAGGCAGAGAGACAGAAAGTGAGGAATCACCCCCAAGGGAGAATGGCTGTGCTTCAATCCCATCTCCTCCAGTCTTCTCTCAGGATTTTTAGCACACACACACACAAGTGTCTGGTGTGAGTTTCAAGTCACCAGGTCCAGGACTCAAACCGTAGTTGACTACATGGGAGTCCAGTGATGTAACCATTATGCCATCTGCTGGTCTCAAAGCTTAACTTTTTATTCATAATGTACATTTTCATGGAATTTTCCATTCCTTATGGAAAAACTGCAGAATTTTTAAATTCATTTCCACATATTCTAATATTTTTCTTATCATAGGATCAACCTGATATAATATTTTAAAACTATTTCATGAAATTTATTAGTTGGATGATTTAGCGCAAGCCATTTAACCTCCTGGATATTTTTGAGATTCTGAGTTTGAAAATCTATTTGTCTTTCAGATCTGTACATTTCTTACATCTAAATTACTAAAATATACCAAGTCTCCAGTGAAGATAGAAAAGGTATTAATTCTTATTTTCTTTTTAATTTTTCAAAACAGTACTACCAAACTGAAGGGGAAGGATTCTGATGTACTGTTTTGTAAAAAACAAACAAACAAACAAAAACCAAAAAAAAAACCCCAAAAAACAAAAAAAACAAAAAAACAAAAACAAACCTTTAAAACCATAATGAATAAATAGGCAAATTAATAACTAAGTATTTAAAAAAGCAGAACAGTTTAAGCCTTCCAACAGTTTTTGTTTAATAATAGTAGTCTATTACTAAAATTGGCTTTTCTGTTTTTAAAAATTGAAAAATGAAAATTTTCCAATTTTTATTATGTATTTTTACTTGTGCAAGGCTTTTGAAGTTACCTTAAAAAAAAGAGAGAGAGAAGAGAGAAGAAACACCTGTCCTATCTTTTCTACTCTACAAGTGGTACCATACTTCTTAAAAAATATTATCATTTTCCAGAAAGAATGATATGTGTGCGTGTGTTTGTACTATTAAGTAAACGTTCAATGCTTCTAAGTGATAAATTTACATAAAGGATGGTTTGCTTTCTCATCAGTCTGTATGTTAAAGATTTTCTGTCAGAAAATCAGAATGAAGACTAAAGTCCAGGATTGGTTTTTGTCTCCTTCAATACTACACATATCATTCCATACAGCTTTTCAAAACAACCACCCAGGCATCACTTTTGTATGTCGACACTTAGTTTGCTGATGTTGTTATTTTCTCTTCAGGTAGGGGCACTTTGAGGAATGCTTAATGAGTATATTATTTTCCTCTTCAGTGGGAAGAACTTTCTTTCAATAAAATAATCTTACAAAGCAAAAATATATTGTTTTTATTTATTTATTGTCTTTTTAAAACTCAAAAGTTCCTCTTTTGTTTCTATGCAGAGCCATAATAACTAGTTCTAGACAAAATATGTAGGGAACCAGCAGTTGGCGTAAGGGCTATGTCACTGGACTCCCATGTAGTCGACTGTGGTTCGCGTCACGGACCCAGTGGCTTAAAACTCACACTGGGCGCATGTGCGTGCGTGCCCAAGATCCCAAGAGGAGAATGGAGGAGAAGGGATTGCGGCATGACCATCCTCCCTGGGGGGTGATTTCTCGCGTTCTGTCTTTATGTCTGTATGTCTGTCTGGCGAGCGCACACGCCATGTAACGAAAACCTCTCAAAAAAAAAAAAAAGAAAGAAAAAGAAATATGTACAATATTAATCTTGGGCTTACCTTTACTAAAAGGACATTTATTAGAGTAAGCTGGTGTTTGAAAATTTTTTATATCTGATAACTTTATAGGTCTTTTCAAAATTATTTTTTAAATAGCAGAAGTATATGACCCTTTAAAATAAGCATTATTTTTAGTAACAACACAGAATAGCTATAAGGAGTGTGCAAGCTTTTTTTTTTTTTTTTTTTTTTTTCTGACAGAGAGATTTTTGCTATAGGGTGCATTCACTCACCAGAGAGACAGAAAGTGAGAAATCACCCCCTAAGGGGTTAGCCATGCCACAATCCCCTCTCCTCTACTCTCCTCTCCAGATTCTGGGCACACTGCCCCTGGCATGTGATTCAAGCTGCTGGGTTCAGGGCTCAAACCATGGTTGACTATGTGGAAGTCCAGCAATGTAACCATTATACCGTCTGCTGGTCCCAATAAATGTTCATGTTATAATATTCTAATATTTCTGTCATTTTTTTTTGGTGAATTCAAGCTTTATTCCAATATTGCAGGAAAAGACTTTAAAAACTTTCCTAGGGTGTTGAAGTGAGTAACATCACAATCACCAATTGTCAACAGGCTTTGGGGAGCCAGCATCCATGCTGATCCCACAAAATGGATGTGTGGTCATGGAACTCATTAAAAAAAAACAATCTCTGGAAAAACTGTTGTTCTGGGAACCAGCAGTTAGCGTAATGGCTATGTCGCTGGACTCCCACGTAGTCGACCGCGGTTCGTGTCCCGGACCCGGTGGCTTAAAACTCACGCCGGGCGCGTGTGCGTGTGTGCCCAAGATCCCGAGAGGAGAATGGAGGAGAAGGGGTTGCGGTGTGACCATCCCCCCTGGGGGGTGATTTCTCGCTTTCTGTCTCTATGTCTCTCTCTGTCTGTCTGGCGAGCGCACGCGCCCTACAGAGCAAATCTCTCAGAAAAAAATAATAAAAATAAAAAAAGAAAAAGAAAAACTGTTGTTCTCTGCCCAAAGTCCACTCCAAACATACTCTTTCCTAGCCTGTTGAGGTTTATGCCACTTATAAGGTCATCCTACTTTGTTGTTGTTGTTGTCGTCCTCTTTAAGCTGATTTTGGCATGCAACAGAAGATTCCTGACAAATAAAAATTAAGATATTTGTCTCTCAGGAATATATTGCAAAAGGAAAGACAGTACCTAAAGCTCACTAAAAAAGGTTTGTGTTGGTTGTAGTGACTGTGACCAAGGTCCGGAGGCAATGAAAGCCCCGCATTTGGAATACTTCATTGTTTTTTTTTACCTGGAATCAGCTAGAATTGTGCAAATGATCTGATTCCAGGCACCTGGTTAGATAACATTCATAAGAGCAAATTTTACCCAAAGAACTACAAATATAAAGTAACTGCTGTATGGATCAATATAGGCATCCAATACAGTGTCTATTTTGTCTCTTCTTAAAAAAATTAGTTGCATTACCTTTTTCAATTTAAGATGCTCAGAAGTGATAGAAAATTGATGTAAAAATGTACTAGTGATGATATAAATAACATAATTGAAAAAACTTTTAAAAAGTCTCTCAAGTATTAGGTCGTGAATGAAAATGTGTTGACTGTCCAAGGGTTCTCATTTGGCTATGTTCATCTTCAATCATTTAATACTTTAGTCATTCAGATTCTCATAAAGCCTGTTTCAAATGAAAGCCAGTACAGTGAATTAGAATAATGGTGCTATGAAATAATCATTAAAATGTCAAAGACTGAAAATGTGAAATCTCTCTTTCGTCATTGCTGAATTATTTTGTCTTCTCTTAGAGGAGAGTAGTTAAATGGCAATGGTAACTTTTACTTTAGTAGATGTCTTTTTTGTTTGTTGTGTTTTTTTTTAAGTTAATTTTTTTTTAAAATAATTTATTGATGAGTGAGAAAGACAGGCAAAGAGAGAGCATCCCCAAAAGAGTTCCTGATGTTGCCATCCACCCCCAGCTTAAGCCCCCAATTACGTGTATGCACATGCCTGACATAATCAGGAAGGTGTATAGATGTGAATTTGTAACTTTTCTTTTTTTTTTTTTTTGGAGAGGTTTTCGCTATAGGGCGCGTGTGCTCGCCAGACAGAGAGAACATAGAGACAAGAGAGAGAACATAGAGACAGAAAGCAAGAAATCAACCCCCAGGGGGGATGGTCACGCCATAATCCCTTCTCCTCCATTCTCCTCTCGGGATCTTGGGCATGCACGCACATGCGCCTGGCGTGTTTTAAGCCACCGGGTCAGGGCCGCGAATCGCAGTCGACTAACATGGGAGTCCAGCGACATAGCCATTACGCTAACTGCTGGTTCCCATGAATTTGTAACTTTTCAATGTGGATCTGCCTCAGAAATTGTTGCATTTTACTGCTGCACCACTGTCCAACCTCATTATTTTTCATTTTAATTACTGAACATCTATTGATAAATTACTTGGAAATTGGTACTCTTAGCAGAGAACATAAAGAGACTGCCCATATCAGTTTTTTCTCACAACTAACCTTAAATTTGAGACTGCTCTTTAACATGGGAATGAAAATAGTGATGTTGATAATAGGCAGCAGCATTTTTGAGAAAAATAATTTAGGAAAAATATAGAGACTCTAAAATCTTAAAAAATTTATTTCAGAGAACATTTCCACTTTGTTGTTTATAGAGTTCACTATCAATTAACTGTTTATGATTTGAGTCACCTCACACTTCATGGTTTTCACAAAAGAGACTTTATATTTTATTTTCAGAAAAGCAATATGTTAGGAAATCTATTTAGATTCATTAAAATATGTTTGTATACTTAAATCCTAAACATGTAAGATCTTCTTCTAAAAATTGTAATAGTAGAATAAAGCAATTTATGAAGAAACATATCTAATATATATTTATATGAGTTTTATATATTTTATTGAATGATTATGAGTGCATATTATATAATCTTCTTGAATAGTATTTATTTTATTTTAGCTCAGAAAATGTATTAAAAAGTCAATTTTTATACTATTGAATGCATTAAAACTTCCTTCTCCTTTGCTTCTTTCCTCTCATCTTATGAAATTAAACCAGTATGCAGAACATATTTAGAAAAATACATTTATTTACATTTTAGGGCATCTATTTTAACTGAGGAAAAAGGATACAATAGTTTAAACGTAAAGTTTTATAGAAGTTTTATGATACATATCTTTACGCTGACATGCATTTTTTTCCACTAATTCAACTTTCCAAACCAAATGAGAGCTAGCATGTATTCAATTTTTAAAGAAGTGGGATATAATAATAGCCACATAGTATTAAATAGATATTGGACATAATATAGTTTTTTAAACCTTTTTTATTGCTGCCAGATTTTTCAAAGTCACCTTTATTACCACTGATTACCATATTCTAGAATCTGTCTTAGCATTATATAAAATGATCCAGTATTTGGAGCTGGGGTAGAGAGGATATTCCAGTAAGCAATGGTAAACTGAAAGCAACAATAAAGGAAATGTTTTAAAATACAACTTATTTTATATCTCAGTGGTGTAAAAATTATAATGGAATTCAGATTGGCTCTGAAGCCAAAGATCTAGGTTTGTATTCAGGATTCAGAGTCCTACTTCCTAGCAGAATAACTGCAAACAATCACTTAATCTCTCTGAGAGTGAGTTTTTGTATCTGTAAAATGTAACTAATGACATCTTATTACACGGGTTGTTTCAAAACTGAATAAGATAATGAAAGTGCTTTACAAATTCTACAGCACTTTATGGAATTAAAACTTAATTATTCCACAATAGTAATAATCAAAAGCAGTTCACTTCTATAATCTTTAAAATTATCCAATTTTGGAATCTCTATTTCTTTGGTTTAATTTTGTTTAATTCTCATTTCAGTAGTGTCTATGAATGGCAGAAGTACTCAACTTAATAACATTTTACTATTTAAAAATATTTATTATGGATATGCTAAGTAGAATTCACTTTAGAATAAAAGCATGCGTGACACAATAGAGAAACATCATAGCTCAGGGGCCAGAAAGAAAAATGTTAGGGCAGCTTGTGGCTGGTAGTTAAAGTTGTTGGATCCCTCATGGTTCAAGACCCAGACTGGTATGAGCAGGAGGGGAATGTATGTGTGTGGGCACATGCCCAAAATCCCAAGAGGAGAAATGGAGGAAAAAAGATTAGGGTGTGATCATGCTACATTAAGGGTTCTTTCTCACTTTCTCTCTCTATTTATCTTTCTGTCTCTCTTTGGAAAGTGTGTCCTCAAAAAAAAAATATATATATCTGTTGGGGCTGCAGTGTATGGTATATACATAGAAAGAGTTTCTAATGAATGGTGATTATGTGCTAGAGTATCCCAGCAATTCAGAACTCAGTTTTTGTTTTGTTGTGTTAAGTGCCTTGAGAAGTAAAGATGAAATACTGTGGAAGTTTGCTTCTATTATTTATAAATCTGAGTACTTTAGAAAAGACAGAGAAATTATATTTTATGTAATTTAATCATAGACTATGAGGATAGTATACAGCCTCAAGGAACATGTGAAATAAGACACTACTATTTAAAATAAATTTCATTAAAATTATATTAATTATTGCAATATAAACATAAAATCAGCTATTCCTAGGCAATAGAATTAATTTAAAATCTAGATCCTGTAGAAGTTTTCAAAATATAAATATACTGAGCCAGCAGGTGGCATGGTAGTTAAGGTGTTGGATTTCCACATGGTCGACTCATTGGTTCAAGTCCTAGACCCAGGGGCTTGAAAATGATTCCAGGTATATATGTGAATATGCCCAAAATCTCAAGAGGAGAATGAAAAAGAAGGGGCTGCAATATGACCATCCCTCCAGGGAGTGATTTCTCATATTCCCTTTCTTTGCCTCTCCTGTAAGGGCATATACCCTATGGCAAAAATCCCTCCAGATAATACATACACACATTATTTTTTTTTTTAAAGGGAAATTCTTCTGGGGCTAGCAGATAGCATGCAGATTAAAGTGGCTGGATCCCACATGGCTGACTCTCCAGGTCAAATCCTACACCCAGAGGCTTGAAATTCACAATGGGTGCGTGTGCATCTGTGTCCAACATTCCAAGAGAAGAATGGAGATGAAAGGATTGTGGAGTGGCTATCCCTCCTGGAGGGTGATTTCTCACTTTTCCTCTCTGTATCTCTCTAGCAAGTGCAAATGACCTATGGCAAAAACCTGGGGGGGAGGCACCTCCAATATTAATGAATTATCTCTAGAAATCTATAAATTTGCACTAATATCATTTGATCTTCTTTTGAACTGAATGTTTATCAGTTTAAGATTTGTCTCTTACACTACATTAACTAGAAAATCCTCCACCATATGTAGAAAATTCCATAGAATACAGTATTCAATGTAAAATTCAGCTAAAAACTACATTTTCAAATTATACCATCCTGTAAATTAGTTGACAATGAGCAGTATAATCTTACCCATAACCAAGCCTATTTAATGGAATGTGCAGAAGAAAATAATGACATATTCTCATTGTTGTCAAAGCCAGAAGTAGATAGGTGTACAATTTTGTTAATTAAGAGCACTGGGATGTCAATTCTATGATGACCTTTTGAAAAACACAAAGAGAACTTCTGTCTAAAACCTTTTAAAAAGGTTTTGAAAAAGTTTTGGAATAAAATGCTACTTCCTTGGCCAGAAAAGAAGGTTGGTGATGACCTGTAATTTGCCCCTCCTTGGTTTTATTCCATCACAATGAATGTCTGCCCTTCTCTGCCTTTGCAAACCAGCTGTGAATACTTTCCTCACAGTATTTGCAAAGAGCTGTTGTTGGTTGTGATCCAGTGTTAGTATCTTATCTATTAGACTGTGAACTCCTTGAAGGTAGGGAATATATTTGTATTTCAGTCTTTAATGCATAGTGTCTAGAATATGAAAGGCTTTTAAGATAGATAAACAAATCGACCAATGAGTTCCCCAGTCGGTCTCCAAAAAGTCAAAGGAAAGCTTTTCATGGTTGCTTCTATGAAGTTTTCCAAATGACTGAATAATGAAAATATGAATTGCTCACTGCTTGCTTTTTTTAAAGATTGGTTGAGTACCAGACTAAGAAAATGAATGGGAAAATGGGTGGTCAATGTTTCTTGAGATGAAACCCAAGTAAAGTAATCCTGATAAACTGAGATGAGGCAGATTTTGAATATGCTGTAGCCCATTATAGGTGCTAATGCAAATATTGCACTAACCAGTTAAATGCAAAACAGGGTATCTTAAAAGACCTTTCTGACTCTGTGTTGTATCAAACTTATCTCTGCCCCATACATACCCACAGCCTCAGTCTAATATTTAGAAAATGCTCAGCTTTAAAGTAACTATTTGGAGCATTACTTTCAGCCCAGACTTTGCTAAATCAAAGGGTGCCAGTTTCTTTCTTGCCAAACAGCACAATAAACTCCTCTGCAAAAGGAATAAAGACTGCTGAGAAATAACTGATGAAGCTTTTAGTGTCAATAAATGTCATTTTGTGCATCAGTATTGTGAAAGTTTCCTTTTCACAAATGGAAGAGGGATTTTATAAACTCTCCTGTGAATGGATGGGGATTTACAGTTGGCATTAGTGGACCCTGTAATAAAACAAATCCCTTCTTCAAGTTCCCCTTGAAGTGAAGAATGGCACTTGAACTTTTCATTTGGTAATATGTGGATTATAGATATCCCTCTGCTGTACCACTCAGGTTTGTGTCATCTTCCTTCCATCTTCGTAAATATCCTACTGGGAGAAAAAGGAAGTGGAAAAGAATTGAGAAATTGCCTTTTGGCTTCATTAGACGTTGCTTGATTAAAGATTTGGAAGGTGCTGTGAAAATACATTTAGTTTTCTGACAATCTTGTAAATGAAGCTCAACAAGTATGCACCAGAGTACTGATCAGACACTTGTGAGAAAGCTTTTACACAGCTGACAAGTCCTTCTAATGAATCCTGGATTGGCACAATATTTAATTTGGCTTTTCCTTATATACAACAGGTAAAAATTGGCCAATATCATGATGTCTAAGATGCTTTTTATTTGACATATTGTCTTCATTGCAGTTTTAATATATCCTAGCTTAAAATATTATGATATTTAGCATATACTTAATTTGTAAAAAAAATCATTGGGCTATGTCTTACAGGATTAAGATATTATATGGTATTTGTGAAAAGAAAACAAATCTTTGAATTATTTCACTGTTTTCTACTACTACTTTTTTTACCCAAACTCTAAAATTTGTACGTTGCAAATGCCTCTAACTAGCATTATAAGTGACTGCCCAAAACAAATAAACACGTTAAAAGTAAAGTATATTTTTGAAATATTCAAAGAATACAAAGGTTAGAACTAGGTGTCTTTATTAAAGAAAAGGTAATTATAAGAAAGTATGCTCATAAGAAAATCAGGTTTATAACTCATAAAAATGAATGGTAAAGAGTAGCATTTATATTTAAAGAATAATTTACAGATTTTTGCATATACATTGATTTAACAATTTGGCTTGCTGGCTTCTCAGGAACTAAATCTGATACATAACAAGAAAACAGATTTATGCAAATAATTAACTCAATTAATTTGCATAATTTAATGTGACAATTTAATTAATATGCATAATTTGCATGATTTTTAAAAATCTAGATGAAAATTAAGATACAGAAAAATATAACTTCGACAATTTTTTAGCAAAATTTTTAAATACTAAAAAAAGAAATTAAAAATAACAAACCAATTAATTAACCCAATGCTCTCTACAGATCTTAAAGTTAGTGGGAGAGAGCAGGAAAATTTTGCTCACCAAAATACTGGATCAACTTCTCACTAGAATATCATGGTGCAATCCACAATTAAGGCAAAAAAGGATATTTACACAGCAATACCTCAAGATGTAAATCAAGAAATTCTAAGAGTAATTAAAATAGTGATTAACCACTAAATTCCTTAGGTTTTTTTTTCCACTTTAATTTTATTTCAAATGTTGAAGCTTTATTTGGTTATTCAGTTTTGCTTATATTTTTACCCTGGCATGGTTATCGGTTTTTGCATTTTATTCCTGCTTAAATGATAAATATTTAGAAAGAGATATTTTCCCATATATGTAAAATATGTTTGTTATTCTATTTCCTAGATCTTTTAATAATCCAATTTTGTTTAAAAAATTTATAATAAAATATTTGCATTCTAAATTTTATTATTAATAGACAATTTATAAACCAGAATAATTTTTAAAATATTTTTGCTTAAAGGCACATGTACTCACTGGAGTGACAGAAGAGAAAAAGAGACAGGAAGTGATAAAAGTATCCCCAGTGGGGGTTGATCATGCTGCAATCTCATCTCTTAAATCTCTACCTCCTTTTGGGATTTTGGGTGCACACACATATGCACTTGGTGTGTTTCTCAAGCCACTGAGTCTGGCTCTTGAAAGATGATTGGTTATTTGGGATCTAATTGTCTTACTCACCATGCTACTGACTGAACCAGAATTTGCTTTTTTTAAAAAAGTGTGTTTATTGAGACTAGCAGATGGCACGGTGGCTCCATCACTGGCCTACTACATGGCAGACCATGGTTTGAGTCCTAGACTTGGTGGCTTAAAAAATCAGGCCTGGTGCATGTATGTGCATGCCAAAGAATTTAGGAGGAGAATGGAGGAGAAGAGACTGCAATGCAGTCATCCCTCTGGGGGTGATTTCTTACTCTTCATCTTATTGTCTCTCTCTCTCTCTGGTGAGTGCATGTGCCCTAAGGCAAAAACCTCTTTAAAAATGTTACATTTTTAATTTCTTCCATGACCGAGAGAGAGGCCACTCTAAATAAGGTCTTGATACTATGATCTACTCTCAACCTTCTGTCAGCCCCAGATCATAGGCAAATAAAAGCAGCATACTCAGAAGCATCTTGGACTTGAACTAAAACTTACCCAGGGTGTCATGTTTAATGTCGCACCACTATCTGACCCCTCAGTGCTTCCTTTAAGTAATTACAAGGATCCACTGTTATGATTCATTCTGCATACTTACAAACTACCTGGATCAGCAATTCCACTCTTCACACCGAAAATGACAAGAACCTAGCCCTGGTATTTGACTGTATAGAAAAGGCCTTGAGATCTTTTAAGCAAAATTGCCTGATACAAACACCAGTCTGATGTAAGTGAAGTATCTAATAGAGTAGTCTTTATATTTTCCTTATTATTCCTTTTCAGGCATTTAGAGAGAGTCAGAGGGGATTTGTGTTTGGGTTACAAAATGCTCACAATGCATTGACTGTAAGCGTGCATAAAGCTACTGTCTTGAGACACCACTTTCAACTTCAAAATGCATTTCCACATACTTTATATCATTATAAACAACAAGTATGTAAAAAATTACCTCTTAGTTTACTCAAGAGGGAACTTAGACCCACACCAAGTCCAACACCAGCAAGCATTGAAGTACTGCAGAGACTAGAGCTGAGATCGCTCACTCTCTAAATTCTTTGTTTTTTAACTATAATATCATAATGTAGTTTCCCGGAGTGGCTATATTAATATTTAATGCAACATAGTACTATGACAATACAACACTATCAGAATTTTACTTTTTAACAAACATTTAAGAACTGAAAGAATCATGTAAGTGTTTTATTTTTCCATACTAGCTAGGACCCCATGGGAGACTCAAAACTTGTTTTAGTAATGATTTATGTGTTCAGAACATTTTTGAATTTCTTATTTTGTATTTTCCTTCAAAACTTATGTCATGTTTCCATTAAACTCAGTGCTTTCAAATTTTGATTTCCAAATTACAAATTTGACTTTTTTAAATAATCAGAATTCATATAAAGGTAAGCTCTATGAATGAAGTGAGTGATTAAACTTGTTATTTTGGTTTTGACTTTCAAATTTTGAACTGATTTTAAGTGGTAGATTGTGTCTAAAGGTAATTCTTGAAGAAATGTTTAAAAGCAGGTGTTCTTTTTAAGTTTCTTTCTCTTTCTTTTTCTGTTTTTTTTTTCCTCTTTCTTTTGTGAGCGTGTATGTGTGTGTGTGTGTATGCGTGTGTGTGGTGTGTATGTGTGTGTGTGTATTCTGTGTGTGAGAGAGAACCAAAATTGTCTTGACACTGGGCTCCACTCCTGCCCTATCCAACCTGGATCATGGGCACACACAGGCCTTCCACACTCAGACAGGTCTCAGAAATTTTCCCACATGGGTCAGCCTTTCAAAGCATCATGTTTTACCAATGCACAATCATCTAGTCCCAAAATATATCTTTTTTAATACCATCAAAAGATTGTTAAGCTTCTATACTAGCCAGAGTTGTCCAGAAAAACAGAACCAATAGGAGATATATATAGATGTAGTAGATAGACAGATATAGGTAAAGATAAAAATAAAAATAGATATAGACATATGAGAGGACATTTACTGGGGAAAGTGGCTCATCTGATTTTAGAGGCTGAAGAATTACATAATAGGTCATTGATAAACTGAAGACCTCAGGATGCTAGTATGGTGGTTCAATCCAAGTATGAAAGCCTAAGAATCAGGAAGCCGATGATAAGATTCTCAGTCTGAGGCCTGAGCACTTAGGAGGTTGCTGGAGTACATTCTGGCATTTACACGCCAGAGAGCTTGGATTTCTGATGAAAGGGTACGAGAAAAATGTCCCACTTTCCCAAGCCTCTAGCTGATTGGATGATGATATGTCCATAGGGAGTTCATCTTGCCTGCTGATCCACCAACTCACACATCAGTCTCCTCTGGAAACACCTTCATAGACACCCAGAAGTAATGTTTTACCATTTCTCTAGATATTTCTCAATTCAATCAAGTCATTACTTAAAATTTGCTGTCAGCGCCTCTGATCTATGTCTACCTTAAATGAAGACATTTTTAGAGTCTCAAGACTGGAACAGTCATCCAGAGCCACCACATTGGATCTGTATATATATATATATATATATATGTAATATATTGTAATATATATATATATTACATATATATAAATGTGTAAATGTGTTTTGTATCTGAATTTGTATGACATATGTAGAATATGTCTAACATATGCTTTATATCAAAATATGTGTAACACATGCAGAGAAACTGACGCACTAACAAGTTGGATATTTCATTTTTATGAAGTGTGAAGGTGGCCTGCTTTAGTCCAAATCATGTAAATCATCTATGTAACTTAGACGTTATCTAAACTTTTCCCAAAGGAATAACTTCTGTTACTGAGTAATTGACTATGAAGTAGCACTTGAGAGGGTCTACTGCCAACCTTCAGTACTGAGGTATCCAGCCTGGCTGTGGTCCAGATCACCGAAGTAGTAACCACTGTTTGAGAATGACTCAGGCTGCAGTTGATCCTTTAGTCCTTTAGGGAGAAGTTCTGCAGCCCATTAACACACTTATCCCTATTTACCTTCTCAGATCACAAGCCAAATGCCCCAATAAATAACCTCGGGAGAATTAAATTAGTATTAGAACAATTTTAAAGGAATTATGCTTGTGAAGTTTATTTTTCTTGGTAATGTCCTTTCTTTCTTCCTCTTGCTCTTCCTTGTCCCCTGCCTCCCTTCATTCTTGAATCTCACTACTCTAAGCAAAAGAAACCAGAGGGATCAGCAGGTGGTGTGCCAATTATGTTGCTGGACTCTCACACGGTTGACCATGCTTCTAGTCCTGGACCTGGTAGCTTCAAACTCAAGCCAAGATCAGGTGAATGTGTGCCCAAGATCTCAGGGAGTGATTTCTCACTTTCTGTCTATCTGTCCTGCAATTGCACATGCCCAATAGCAAAAATCTCTCTCTCTAAAAAAAAAAAAAGCAAGGCAGAAATATGTGGAGAGAGGGGAGTATGAGTCATAATAGACTTTCATTTTCATTTACAATTATCTTCACTTGTTTTAAAATGCAGTGTAGCTTCTGAAATGTGTTGTCATTCATTATTTATTATTTTTATTTCTGTCCATTAATGTTTCTAAGTCATATATTTAAAATTTATCACAAATAAGCATTAATTGATTTCAATCACAGAATGCCCACTTCCCAAAGAAATGAATGAGGCAGATTGCTTTTGAAAATCTGCTTTCCGTGGCAGCTGGATCACTGGAATTCAGCAGATGTTAGTTTTTAAAAGCTGGTACTCACTTTGGAAAATGACTCTGGGTGTCGGTGTTGCTTTTCCCCAAAGAATAAAATGTTGACAGAGGAGCGTCAATGCTAATGGGTTTTTGACTGAAGAATGGCAAGTGCATATAGAGAAATTAGCTTGCCTATTTTTACACTATCAGTTAAGTTTTTCAAATGTCTGTTTGAAATTTAAGCAAAAATGTTTTATTTCCAACTCCTGCTAATATTCTAATCTGTCTGTGATGTTAAATATAGGGTTTAGAATTTATTTTTTAAAAGAGGAATAAACTGGGTTTGTAGCCTATAGAACTGCATTGCCTTATGGTCATCCCCTTAAGCTAGTGTTGCAAATTGGATGATCAACTCTGAAAGTAAAGTCCACTGGGATGGTGGCTCTCAAAGGGAGAATATAGGTTAAACTGTATCAATAAGATTAAAAATATGTGTTTAGATTGGTTTTTGCACATTCATTACTGCTGAATATGAAGTTTTTCAGCATTGTGGATATGGCATAAGACAGAGAATTATACCACATGTACATTATGTACTGAATATCAGCTTGGGCCATTATCCTTTTTATTTGGTAGAAATGATGTTTCCAGGCAGAAATGCACTAGGTATTGCCTGAGAGTTAGTTATCTGTTTATTTATTAAACGATCATCCACAATGGTAGGATTTAGCATTTTGTATTTTTAAAAAGTGATTTTTTTCACTTTTTAAATTTCATTTTCTTTTATACATTCAATCAAATTATTTAGCTTACAAAACGAATATTTCAACAGGTGAACATTTCTCCCTAGTCCAGTTTTAAAACTATAAACTATCTTCAACAGATAATACCACATTTCTTTGTCCCATTAATGCTGTGCCTCCCTGTCTTTCTTCTAAATGTCCTTCCTCAGGTCCTACTCTTTAATTACAGGACAGCTACTTGAATGAACAGAAGTGGGATTATCCAATTTTGAAATTATTTATCTATTGAAAATTTTCAGTGATGCTGCAGAGACATTACTGCTCTGGCTTCGTTTAGTCATAACTTTAGTCCATTGAGATTGCTCAGAATAATAGGAGACAAGAAGTCAGTTAAGGTTAACTTTATAATTTATCTCAATTTATTATGCATCTATTTATTCTGGCTCTCCTGAATGATAATAATATAGGGGGCAATTTTATTTTACTAACTTTGTTCTTCTTAAACACTAAGGATTTGAACTTTTGAAATGTAGAATTCGGATCTTGTTTGTTCTGTATTTTATCTTGCAATGAGGTCCTAAATTTGGAAATGAATACACACTTGAATATCCTTTTTATAATAATAAAACATACTCTCTACGTTGAAAAGAAATTAAAAATTTATTTCAAAGCATCCCAAAGTGGACATGATATGTATATCTATATATATATATGCATGTATATATATCTATATCTATCTATCTATCTATATATATATATAGATAGATAGATATTTCAAAATAATTCCCTAAATTATTCGCCAGTAGGTGGCGTGGTAAGTAAAGGCTCTGGACTCCCACATGGCACCGTGGTTCAAGTCCTGGACCTGGCAGCTTGCTTTCTCATTTTCCTTCTCTGTCTCTCTCTGATGGAACTGGAAAATAATAATAGTAAACAAAACAATTCTTTAAAAAAAAGATTGTGGCACAATCTTAGTAAACCAATTTTTAAAAAATACATCAATGAATATTAAACTGTTACAACTATTTTCTTGAATATGTGCTATTGTTCTATTTTAAAACATCAGAACAGAATTCTTTTGAGAGAGTTTCGCCATAGAGTCCATGTGTTCACCAGAGAGATAGAGAAAGACAGAGACAGAAAGCAAGAAATCACCCCCAGGCAAATTGAAACATAGCATTCTCTTCTCTTTAATTCTCTTCTTGGGACTTTGGTTGCACACATGCCCGGTGTGAATTTCAAGTCACTGGATCTGAGACTTGAACCATAATTGACCATGTGGGAGTCCAGCACCATAACCACTATGTCACCTACTGACCCCCTTAAAAAGATTTAAGAGTCAATGATGTCTAAATGTATTTGACGTCCTTGACAAGTACTGCGAATCACTGGAAATGTTCATTTAAAGCATATGTTTGGATCAAGCAAATTTCCTTCTTCCTTCACCTTTTGGCAGGTAGGCATTAGTGTGGTATGGTATAGGGCAGGAGGACAACCACATACTCTTCACTTCCTGACATTGTCAGAGGTTTGTGAAAGACAGTAAGAGTTTTTCTAGTTTATCCTTGTTCTTTAAAACATTAAAAGTGAGAAAATGTAGACCAGAAAGAATATTAGACTTTGATACTTCATTTTCAGAGACTTGCAAGAAAAAACTGACACCATGTGATTTACTCTCAAGACAAGATTGTAAAAGGAACGGGAACAAGAAGTACGGAAACTCAATCTGTTGCTGTTGCATTATTTACGTTTGTACATGAAGTCGTCTTTATTCTGAATGCCATATTTGAGTGTTACAAAGTGGCAATATGTCGTCTTCATAAAGATATTTGGGGTCTACTTCCAACAAGTAACTACTTAATTTAATTATAATTATATGGTTTTAAAATGTACTTTCTTTTTTTAATATAAGATAGTTGCTCAATAGATAGTCCTGTGTATGCTGACATTGAATCATTTTCTGATCTTCAGAATACCTGCTAATTTAAGTTTTCAAATGCGATGGTCTATTTTTTCTGAATATTTTCCTTTAAAATGGAAAAGGGCTTGATATGATTTTCTAAATTGTTTTTTAAATCTAGTAATCTATCTTTACAGTGTTAATTGCTAGAGGCCAGATGGTGGTGCAGTGGTAACATGAAACACTCTGTGAAACAATCCCACATGGGCAGATCACAGTTCAAGTCCAGAGGCCTCCCTAAGGATGCCAGGCATGTGCATGCTTGCTCAGAGTCTCGAGCTGTCTGAAAGCTGAGGTGGATCACATCATCGTGAACCTGCTGAGGGTGCTATCTTTCTCTCCCTGTCTCTTGCTCATGCAAGAAATAAATAAACTTAAAAATAAGTCAATTGCTAATTCAAGTACTATATCAAATAAAACTGTTGCTTCTTGTTCTTAGCACATGTATTGTATTATGGAAATAACTGCATTACTTTCTTTATAAATACAGATCAATTCTGTTGTGTGTGTGTGTGTGTGTGTGTGTGTGTGTGTGTTAAATTAATTAATTAATTTTATTTTTTTGGAGAGGTTTTTGCTATAGGGCGCATGCGCTCGCCAGAAAGAGAAAGGCAGAGAGACAGCGAGAAATCACCACCACCACCACGCCACCCAGGGTGGTGGCCACGCCGCAATCCCTTCTCCTCCATTCTCCTCTTAGGATCCTGGGCATGCATGCACACACACCCCATGTGAGCTTAAGGCACTGGGTTTGGGACTCGAACTATAGTCAACTACATGGGAGTCCAGCGACATAGCCATTATGCTAACTGCTGGTCCCAATTCTGTTGTATTTATAAGGTTAGAGATGGTTCGAAAGCATTTGACTGAAGGATTATGGACCTATATAATATTTAAAGGAAGAAAACATCTTTAAAATTAAGTCTGAACTGATTATTACTTTTAACATGCGTTTTGAAAGATTTCTTATGAAATAGGTCTTTTCTGAAGCAATAAATGAATTGTATTTTTCTTCAAAATGTTTATGTAAAAGAGTTGTTGCCATTAAGAATTCTGGCTTTGAGAACAAGCAGATAGTGTAACGATTACATTGCTGGACTCTTACATATTTAACTGCAATTCCAGTGCCAGACCCAGCGACTTAAAATTCTTGCAGGTATGTGTGTGTGTGTGTGTGTGTGTGTGTATGTGTGTGTGTTTGTGTGTGTGTGTGCCCAAAATTCCAAGCAGAGAATGGAGGAGAAGGGATTGTAGCATGGTCATCCCCTCCCCTAGGGGCATGATTTCTGACTTTCTGTCTCTCTGACGAGCATACATCTCCTATAGCAGAAATCTCTCTCTCTAAAAAAAAAAAAAAATAATATATGAAAAATAAAAGAGGGACCAGCAGGTGGTGCAGTGGTTACATTGCTAGACTCTCACATTGCTGACTGTGGTTTGAGTTCTGGACATGGAGGCTTGAATCTCACACCCCTCCCATCCGGTGAGTGTATATGCCTGTCAAAATCCCAAGAGGAGAATGAAGGAGAAGGGATTTCTGTGTGGTCATCTCTCCTGGGGTTGGGAATTCTCATTTTCTCTCTCTGTCTCTCTGGCAAGTGCAGGCGCCCTATAGCAAGTATCTCTACCTCCCCCACCAAAAAAGAATTCAGCTTTGTATTAGGCAAAATAGATACAGCAAGTTTCTTAAGAAAACAATATTGTTTACAATTATAATTACAGCAATCTGTAGTATAATGAACTGTCTAAATATATATGGGGTCTTAAAAAAGTTCATGAAAATGCATATTATAATAAAACTACACATAGATTTCAATATTTTTATGTCAAAATAAACTTGTACTTCAAACTCTATTTTTTCATAAACTTTTTGAAGCCCCCTTGTACACATTAAACATTTATAAGGAGAAGTGATCATATTGTCACTGTACCAGATTTTCTTTAAAAGAAATTTTTGCTATCTTCTGTGACTTTATAAGGCCTCTGTGGAGTAGATAACATTAGTGGACTAACTTAAGTACAAATAAAATAATTTTAACATTTGATTTCATAGTCAGGAATTAGACTAAATTTAGTTTGAGGCTTTTGGGTTGTTTATTGAAACAAATACATTCGCCATAAGGAGCACAATTAGAATCACGTTGGAAGATCAAAATTTGTACAAAAAGTCCTTAATAGAGTATAAATTTTTTTTTGGGGGGGTGTCACATGAATAATGGAAATGACTGCTTCACCTTGCCTTCTAAATTAAAGTGAATGTATTTAGTATATTCTACTTCCCACCTGCTTTACTTCAAACTCTTTATTTACCTTCATCTGTAAAAACGAAAAGATTACTTGTTTCCTGTTTAAACACTCAGTTAAATAGTCCTAGAATGACCGAGAACAAGGAGAATGGATTCTTTGATTGCTCCATCAATATCCCACAACATCGGTAACTGTGTCCCCTCGTATCCTTTACATCTCTCTATATAGTACTAAATAAAACAAGACTGGAATTCTGCAAACTTCCCCAAAAGGGGACGTGACTATAATACAAATACTATTTATTTGGATTTAGAAGGACTAACTCTGGCACAGAATAGATAGGTAAGGGACTAAGATCTTGCACCTACACTGAATTCTAATTAATGACACCTTGGTTTTCACAATTGCTGATGGATAGGACCATTCACTAGGAATCTAATGGAATGATAGACTATTTTCATAGTAGATCCTGAGTGATCTTGACATAGTAATGTCTTTCTTTTTCACGGGGTTGGATTTTAACCCAGAGTTGCTACCCTCAGCAATTCCAAAACAAACCTCCGAGTTTTCTCAGCTACTTTAAAAAATGATGAAATTATCCAAGGTTGAAGATGTAGCATTGCATATTTAAACATTAAATGTTAGCATTAGCTCAGCTCCTTTTCAATTCATAAAAATACATGTTGAAAAATATATTTTCTGACTTCAAAAGGGGCAAATTTAGAATCTGAAAACTTAAAAGCTTCTGAAATACAGTGTAATGCCCAGAGATAGAAATTAACTCAGGCCTGTAATATTCCTACGAGTACTACCAGAATATTCCAACCATTACTTACAGCTACTCATTTGTATGCTCACCTTAGTTGTTGCTTTCTTCTTAAATATAATGAAACAAAAACTATAATTAAAGGATGTAAACACACACGTGCACATACTACAGTTAAGTGGTTATTTATATAAACTATACTTGATATTTTAAGTACTTAATGAATATTAGGGAAGCATAAACTACAGAGTCTATTGAACCACTTACTCCCTAGAAATCAATTTACCCTCCAGTAATGGCATATCACAGGTTCTTAATAAGAGTTCTTTTCAAAACTATGATGTGCTAAAGAGTATGCGGTAGCATAACACACATTTGGTAACTTATACTCCTGTGCATCACTTCACATTTTGCTAAAAACATATATACATCCCATTGAGGATGTGTTCTAAAATATAGGGATCCATCTGCTGATTTTAAAAAAGCCTTTTTATATGTGCATATTTTATCCATTTCCCCCCTCTGTTTTCTCTCAACAGTAAACACTTTTTTTCCACTTTAGTCAACATTATTCAATTTGAAATTAACACATTACATACCTAACCATAGTGCCCAAGGTTAGGTTAATTTAGTTAAATCAATCACATGCTATAGATATTCCTGACACTTTAGCAGCATTTCGGTAAATACAAGGTGAAATAGACATGGTATCAAATAGAACCTATTTAAAGTTTTCTTCTTGAGCTCTTTTTCCTGTTTTCAATTATCCATTCGCTCTTACAATCACAAAATCTTAGCACAGGAAAGAAAATTACATGTTAAAAGTATATTATTATAAAATATTTATTACTCAGTAATTGAAAATGAATTAAAAATATCATCTAAATGCTGTGCACTGAATATTTGTGTACCCCAAAATTCATGAAATTAGTCCACAACGTGGTAGTATTAGAATCTGGGTCTTCGGGAAGTGATAAGGACCTGAGGAAGGGAGGGAGCAGTGCCCTTCTAAAAAAAATGTTTTTTAAAAAATGATCCCAGACAGTTAATTATCCCCTTCCACTGAGGAAATAACAAAAAGTTCTCTCCCAGGAACCAGAAAAACAGCCGCCATCAGACACTAAATATGCTGCCACCTTGATCCTGGATTTCTAGCTTCCAGTACTGTGAGAGATCGCTGTTGTTCATAAGCCGATTTGTGGTATATTTTTTATAGCAGCCCAAATAGACGAAGACACCTAGGTTGCTAGAAAAATTATGAAAGGAGATTACATTGCCTGTATCCTATCCTTTTGAAAGTTCCTTTCAAACTCTTCCCACTCTTGGATCTGGAGGGCGGCACAGCAAGGAAACACGATGTTCTGTGATGCCGACCCACACAGGGGAGGTTCTGGTGTGTCCTGAGGCCTCCCCGAGTACGTGAGGCAGATGCCTGCCTGTGATCTCTGCTGGCTGAGGCTGGGGACCAACCACCGTGCGGGAGCCTGTTGGGGAGCCCATCCTCTGTATCTCTGTATGTCTTTCTCTTGCTTGTGAAATAACTCAATTGTAAAAATCTTCCCACTTTCGAAGTAAAAAGTGATTACTTGCATCTACACTGCTCTGTAACCAGCTCTCCTTTCTTTTGCTAAACTCTCCAAGCTCTTTTTTACCTTTAATCCAGCCACCATAAAGGTTTAGTTTTTCCCACACACAGCCCCAAACTGCAAAAAATAGATACACGTTTACACATTTTCCTAGATATTTGGTTTATTCCCTCTGGTGTCTCTTCTCTGTCTCCTGCCTTTCTGTCTTCTCTAGTACTAGTTCATAGGAACAATGGAGACGAGACATGGACAATGTGAAAAGGAGGACATTTCCAATATCATATTGTGTTTTGTCCATAGTGTTCATTTCTTTTGACATTTCAAGGGAATTTCCTGCTCTTATAACAGCAGCGATCCACACTATTCATTGCTTGTACCCGGGTTGTTATATTAAAGTGGAATGAAGAATAATTTCTTGTGATAGTTTATATAGGACATTATTCCATACATTTGAAGTCAATAAAAGTGAGCCTGCCTTCAGGGGATTTAATAAAGAGCTCACTAGGGATTGAGGAGATAAAAAAGGGGAAGAAATTGACCTTGCTCTCATGAGATTTTTTTTTTTTTTTGAGATTTTTGCTGTAGGATGTGTGTGCTTGCCAGAGAGAGCGAGCGAGCAAGAAACTAACCCCTAGAGAGATGACCATGCTACAATCCCTTCCCCTTTCTTTTCTTGAGATCTTGGGCATGCATGCACACACAATCAGTGTGAATTTGAAGTCACCAGGTCTGGGACTTGAACTGTGGTCGACTACATAGGAGTCCAGTGATGTGACCATTATGCCAGCTACTTGTCCCATTTTTCTTTTATAATCTTCTGTTTTTAACCTCTTAATAGCAAACTGGTTGTCATAGCTCTGGATAGCCTCTCTACTTAAAGAAGGAGAGGAGAGAGAAAGGTTAACAGAAAGATGTTTCTTAAAATGATTCTTACCTTTTATCAGTAAAGAAAAAAAAAATGAGACTCTCTCCAAAAGTCTTCTAGTATTTCATTGGCTAAAACTAAATTGAATGCCCATCCCTAGTTGTAAGAGATGCTGGGGAAATAATTTCTGGAAAGGGGAATGTGTGCTACTCATAACTTGCTCAGATGTATTATAATGCAACCCTTCAGACTTAATGCATTGTGCTCCTGAACCATGACTGAATTCTATTTGGAAAATAAAATAAAACAAAACCCATCTCTGATGAGTAGTTATGGCATGTTGTAGGGGCAATGTATTGGCTAATGAATAGTGCCTTTCAAACAGAAATAAAAGTCTAGTCATAGTCCATAGTGGACCCTAAGTCCACATCTTTAGAGTCAAGACCAAACGTTATTTCTATGGAACACCTGAGAAGCTTTGAAGGAGAACATGGTAGGGTTATTGTTTGTGAGTGTGTGTATATGTATGTGTGCGTGCGTGTTTCATGATGTTATTTTAGAGAACTTACCTATACTTTTAAGAAATGTGATTCTCAGCTCTTTGTTAGTTTCCCCAAATCAAGAACAAATATGACCAATTGTATTTGTTATTGCATGAGACATATAAAGAGAAGACAACCAGCCCAAATGGTTCACTAATAGCACTTACTATGTCACAAAATGGTGACAGTGCATTTTCCAACTTCTCAGTGTTCTTTAAACATTTCATCTTTAACATATAAATACTTTTGCCAAAGTCTAAAACATGATCTTGTCTCTGAAAACAGAAGTGTTAGATAAATATGAAATGACATTTATACTGCCTTTGAAAACGAACAGTCTCCTTATTCAGTCCTTTGCTTAAAGAGCAGGTAATTACAGAAGATACTCCAGGTAATTAAGGCAGATTTTATCTACCTAGCAGTTCATCAAAAATAAAACATAGCCAATGTGATATTTTCAAAGAAATCTGCATAGAATTTTTAGCCTTATCAATAAAATTATTGTAGCTATGTCTTTTCTTTAAATGATTCCTGTTGGAGTAAAATTGAAATGATTATTTTTAAATTGATAAAGGTATTCTTCATACAAATTAATATTTAGCTTGTCCTTGTATTTCTTTAGCTTGTAAAATTAGTTCATTTTGCACATAAATGAATTGTAGTAATAGCTTAGAAACTATATATCCACTTAAAATTCTGATAACATGAAATTTTTATATGATGAAATTCCCTTAGGGGCTAAGAATAAGTTAGGAACAATATACCAAGCAGATACTGTTTTGTATTACTAGTTATTTTTCACTAAGTCAACTTGCTTATTCTGGTTTTATATATGTTCCATATGATTCATAGAAATAATTCACAAACTTGATTAAAAATTTGGAAATAGTGAAAGATTATTTGGAGTAATTCTTTTTCCAATGTTGAACAGGTTTCCTATAAAAGAAAAAGGCTTGAATAGAATATTAAAAAAAAAATCCTGGGTTTTCATTATCTTTCCTTTCTATAATTATTTTTATCTCTCTGTCCATAATGTCTGTGTGATTTACAGTTGGAGTATCAGCATGATAGAGCATGATAGAGGAGATAGAAGATGGGGTTGGAGACAAAAGAGATTTTGTTCTTGGACATACTGTTTGTTTATTTCTCATTCTGAAAATAAAGAGAAAGAGAGAGAAACATCTCCATCAGAGTCTTCATGGCATCATCTGCCCCTAGCCTCAGCCAGTCTGCATTACCAGCTAGCATGTACAGGGAAGCCTCAGAACACAAATGCAGAGCCTTCCTGTAATCCTTAGCAGCACAGAACACTGCATTAGCGCTGTGTCACCATCTGACTCTGCCTTCCTGTACATCTCTGAGCCTCAGATTTTTCACCTGTGAAATGGTAGTGAATAAAAGTAAATTGTAAAATTGTGAGGATACCTATATTACAAGTGAAGAGTTTTTGTTTGATTCTCTTAACAACTATGAGAATTTAGCTAGATATTACTATTATTTACTGGTGAGAAACCAAACTTTCAAACTATGTACATAAACATTATATAAAAATAATTACTTTCGTAAGACGTTTGCAAATAAGATTTTCAACGTTGCCTTGTTACTGACAAAGACGATTTTTCAATAAGTGAGTCATTAATGAAAGTGTGTTATAATTGCTTTTCATAAAGTACAAAAAAAGTGGTTAAAATGTACATATTTTCTTATTAAATTGGAGGAAAATAATCTATCATTTTGCTTTTTTGTGGCAGTAATTCAAAAATTAAACATCTTAGATATATGATGAAGCCATTTATGTGATATGCAATGAAGATGTAAGTACAAAAGTAAGCAAAACCAAACAACAAAACTGTATACACACACACACACACACACACACACACACACACACACACGTACATTTCAACCCTCAGCTTCAAGACATTTTGGGCCTATAAGTAGTTATAGAAAGAATCAAAACCGATTGCATAACTCATGCTCATTATGTTCTTGGCTATATTTTTTCCTTTAAATGAACATAAGCTTAATGAATTTAAGGACTTTGATCTGTTGTGCTCACTAAAAATTTGCCTGGAACACAGAAGCCACTCAATATTTAATGTGCTTCTGTACATAAGTCATTGAACGAATATATTATTAGGAATAGTTTACTAAAAATTGAGGTCAGAGGGACCAGCAGGTGGTGTGGAGGTTAAGATGCTGAATCCTACATAGCAGACGACATAGTTCGAGTTCGCAATATGGGCACTCAGAAATCAGCATGTATGTGTGTGTGTGCCCAAAGTCCTGAGAAGAGACCAGAAGAGTAGGGATTGCGGTGTGGTCACCCCCTAAGGTGGTAATTTTTATTTTCTTCTCTTTCTCTCTCTCTCTCTCTCCCTCTGGTGAGATGCATGGGTCTTATGGCAAAAATAAACAAACATAAAATAGGGTTCAGAAAGTGGCACAGCAGGGGCCACCAAGTGGCGTGTTGGTCAAGGTGCTAGACTTCCACATGGCTCACCATGGTTCAAGTCCTGGATCTGGTGGCTTGCTTTCTCACTTTCCCTTTCTCTTTCTCTCTCTGTATCTTTCTGGTGTGCACATATGCTCTACAGCAAATTAAAAACAATAATAATAATAAATAAAATCAAAATGAATAATTAAGAAAAAAAATGTGACACAGCAGTCATTCGACAGGAATGACATGGAAGAAGTGCTATGGCCTCATTGGATCTTGTGCACATGCTCATATCTAAGATCTGGGTTGCCTGAGGCTGAAGTTGGATTGTAGTGGGAAAACCCTGTTAGGGGCACTTAAATTTTTCTGTCTCTGTCTCTCCCTCTCTCATGGAAGAAATAAATAAACTTTAAAAAATTGGTATGTTTTTTTTTTTTAATTGTCAAGGGCGCATGCACTCACCAAAACCAAAAAGAGATGAAGAGAGAGAAAGAGAGAGAAATCACTCCCAAATGGTACACAATCACACCACAATCTTTTTTCTTCCATTTCTCCATCCTGTTAGGATTTTGGACATGCACGCTATGTACCCATCATTTTTGAGCTTCTAGGACCAGGATTGAACCATGGTTGGGCATGTGAAAACCAGCTCCCAGTACACATTACTTAATCACTGCACTATGGGCACTGTCTCAAAAATCGGAAATGTTGGGAACCAGCAGTTAGCGTAATGGCTATGTCGCTGGACTCCCATGTAGTCGACCGGGGTTCAAGTCCCGGACCCAGTGGCTTAAAAATTCACGCCGGGTGCGTGTGCGTGCATGCCCAAGATCCCGACAGGAGAATAGAGGAGAAGGGATTACGGCGTGACCATCCCCCCGGGGGGGGATTTCTTGCTTTCTGTCTCTATGTCTCTCTCTGTCTGTCTGGTGAGAGCATGTGCCCTATAGCAAAAACTCTCCAAAAAAAAAAAAATCGGAAATGTTAATAACGTCATTCAAAAGCTATTACTGAAAGGCTGGTTTGACCATCTATAGCTTTTTTGGATGGAAGGGGGTCCTGATTTAGAAAAATGTTAGAAGAATTGATGACTGAGGTTAATCTACACATCAATGAGTATTATTTAATTATGCTGTATATCAATTAATAGGGTTTTTATTCAAATCTGTGGCTTACATTAACAATTACAGTTCTAATTTTTCCTTTACTATTTACAATGGGAAAATCATCACTAATAAGACAATATGCTGAAGCCAACTTTTATAGAAGTGTGTACAGACTAAATGTATTTGGAAAGATCTATTTAGGAATAATTGCTGAGCCAGAAAGAGGTATTTCATCTAATTGTGGTTTTGGCAAATTATACTAATGTAGGAACTCTATCTTTCCTTTTTAAATATCAAGTAGTACTAATAATACTGCCGATAATCTGGATGTGAAAGCTGCAAGTGGACATGAGCAAATCCTGTGATTTATAGGTATTTTTCATTGATATTGTGTATGTATGTATATATGAATATTTCAATTAAATTAAAAATTTAAAGCATTCTTATCATCAGAATTGGAAAGACATCTATAGTAAATCCTTTTGTCAATTGCTTTTGACATGTGAATAATTACTCACTAATCTACATCTTCTGTAACATTTGATTTTATTATATATGCATATATATTTATACACATGTATCTTTAGACAGGATGAGAGAAAATATATTAATATTTGAATATTTAATTTCAAAACTACTTTAGTTTGTGAAAGGTCATTCCAGGCAGGAAGAGATAGTGTTCTTTAAAGTACAGCTTGCTATCTGTGTGCAAATTAAGCTTATCTTTTGCCTGAAACAGAATTATCTGTTCTTAGGCTTAAGGAGAGCTGCTATATTCAGTACAGTGGTATTTACACAAGATCTAGCTTCATAGACACTTTATCTTTCTTCATGTTCCTTGTCTTAGTTAGGCAGAAAAGAATTAAATGGTATTATTCCTAATTTGCTGAAAAGGTGTGATATTTTACTAATGAAATGAAAATGATTGCTGGAATATGTTTACATGTTAATAAGTGGCAGAGACACACAGGAAGAAAACACTCTCTGAGTTTTGTTCTAATAAATTCTCTTTGGAGATCTGTACTGAAATAGCTTGTCTTTTTTTTTTTTCTGTAATTCATGTAAATAATTCTGAATATTCAATTTACATCCCCTTTTAAAATTACTGCCAAAGTAAGATATGTCAAGTCTACAGAATCTTGTAGGTATATTTGAAACTCAGATCGAATAAAGGGTGGTTTACTGAAAACAACATAAAAAAAGAAGATTATTTAAACTGCAGTCCCTTTCATAGCCTATCATTTTTCCCCTACCCTAAACCCATAAAATGATGGTGTCTGAGATAATAGGCCAATTATTATAAACTCCTATAATCATCAGGGAATAAACATTCTGAAAAGAAGAAGCCTAAAATTGAAAGCTACAGAAGTCCATATTACTGTCTCATTCTTTACCATCTTTATTGAAATGTGATAGCTGTTATTACCCAAGGAAATATTCAGCCTTAATCACTAAGTTAATGAGAGGTCAACACTCTCCTGAAATGCAAAATAAAATAAAATAAAATAAATTCAGAGAATAGTAATTAATCAGATTAAGCAAAGGGAAACAGTAGGGTGGAAAAAAAGTACTTGACAAAGCCAAAAATAAAAACAACAACAACAACAAAAAAAAACGAAAGAAAGAAAGAAAAGAAAGAGGGAGAACATAGAGTGGAATGCAGGAACATTGTTCTCTTAATGTCAGTGAGATTTTAAATTTGGTTACCAAAATATTATATAGTACTCAATCTTGTCTACAACTCCCAGAAAGTAGAGTTGATAGAAAAAATAAATAATATTTGTTTCTGTACTTGATACCTGTATAGTTGTTTGTCTGAGATTCAAATTTAACTGAGAATATTGTACTTTTGCTTCCTATGTCTAAGGATGCTGAGAACACTTTTTAAAAGTTATTAAATCCACTAGAAATGTTTTGCTGACATTTTCTAACACCATAGCCAAGTGAAAAGTACTGGATTAATTAATAAGGATACTGTTTCTAAGGACTAACATCTTTTCAGATATGTATATGAAGAGGCTGACTAATAGCACTACATTTCACTAGTGGAAAGTGACACGTTTTTGTTCTCGTCCAGGCACTTCTAGAACAATGAGAATCTTGTTAGTTACATGAAACTTTTTATTTCTTTGGAGCTCAGATTGCATGTACAGGGTTAAAGGGTAACTGACAGTATAGCTTCCAAGTGAGGACTGTCAGGATACGGGCAGAGGTGGATCAAATGGTGGCTTCTGGATATACCTTCCTTAGGGTCCAGAAGACTAGCACAGCCCAGTGGCTTCACAATGTACTCTACTGTAGGCATAGTGTCATGTTTACATAGTGAAACCATACTCATTATGTAAGTCCACAAGTTAAACTAATAATAAAGACTACATTAAATTGGTCATTGCAAAGCCCCACATAGAGCCTCAATGCATATGAGCAAACTGTTTTATGTGCTCACATGAGCATAAACACATACAAACTTACATATGCATGGGGATGAACATTTCTACTGGCTATCTTTATCAATGATAAACTGTCCTAACAATAAATAATAATGAGATATAAATATGTAAATACATGTGTACTTTAAATATTTGGGGAAAATAGTTGGTTCACCTGATTCTTTCATATGTAATTTACTACTTGGTCTTTTATAGGTATTCAATAAAGGATTTTATTTTAAATTTGCTAAAGGGTGCAAGCACTTACTTGCGATAGAGACCGAGAAAACAGCCCCTTCGGGGAATGACAGCTCAATCTCCTCATTTCTATTTCTTTTTTCAGAATTTTGGGCATGCACACACATGTACTTTGTGTTTTTCAAGCTGCTGGATCTGAGATTTGAACCACACAGTTGGCAGTTGTGCTTGTGGATCCAGCTGCCTTAACCACCATAATATTGCCTGACCCAGAAATGATTATTGATTGAATAAATGCATATGTCTTCTCTCTTCATTGAGTTCATAGTCCAGTGGAGTAGACAGATTAAAAAAAAAAAAAGTACTAGTGCAGTATTACTGGAGTCATGGTAGAGACTGTCACATCACAGGTAGGCAGAGGAGAAGTGACAAGGCGCACGTTGAGAAGCCAGAGGCGCTTCCTAAGACAGTTCACCTTTGAGTTAAGTGGGGTTATTTAAAGAAAACTAGATGACAAGATGGAGAGGGTGTGCCTAGTTTATAGGCACAAGTTGGATGTGGGAAAAAAAAGTCCCACGAATGTTGAGAACTTCATTGAAGTAAATCCTTCTGAGATATAAATTTTAATACAGACCAGACAAAAACTGAAGCTGAAAGTTTCAGGGCCTTATTTTATGTCAGATTAAAGAGCTTGGACTTTATTCTATAAACCACTGGGAACCATTGACAGATTTTAAGCAGGGCCTAAAAAGGTCAGATATGCCGTTTAGATGGAGCATTTTGCCAATTACATGGAAAATGGATCTGCAAGGGGCAAGATTACAGGCAAAGGGACCAATTATGTAACTATTATAGTAAGCCAAGGATGAAATGATAAGGGCAAGAAGGTTATTAGTAAAAGTGGTTAGGGGGGATAAGGAAGGTGCAGGTTGAAAAATAGTATAAAGTACAATTAATTGGGGCTGATAATTTGTTAGATGCAGGAATGAGGAATATAGGAATGTCTGATGGCAAGTTGGAGATGTGAGCATGAAAATTCGGAACTACATCTAAGTTGAACAAATGAATTAAGGTTCATGACCTCAGAGGTGAAATCTGGGGAATGTATGATATCATGTTGAAGAGTGTGAACTAGTGAAGAGCAAGCAGGGAAGTGGAAGCTTAGAGAAAGCCAAAATTGAAAGTTCAGGTCAGAGGAGAAGAAAAAGAGGAGGAGGAGGTAATGATCAGGAAAGATAGAGAGAAGGCACAACAGTGTGAGTCGTGAAATTCAAGAGTGTGAAGAGAATTGAGACCAGAGTAACAGTGTCATGGGCCAGGTGATATCACAGTGCTAACACAACTAAACCCACTGGGGAAGGTCCTGCGTCTGTGTTTGTGACCTCTCGGGGCACTATGAGTACACAATGTCCTTGATGAGAGCTGGCTGCACTGGGGGTGGATCACAGCATGAAAACATTATTTGGATGCTATAATCCACCCCCAGTGCAGCCAGCTCTCATCTTTCTTGTGGAAGATATAAATAAATGCACTTTTCAAAAAGAAGAATAGTGGCAAATACATCACGGAGGTTCAACAAAATATATGGCATATCTTCATCCCAATACTTTTCGCATTATCTTTATACTACATAACTCAACATAGATTAATTTAATTTTCCCATTCCTGTTTAAAGAACAGATTTTAGGACCAGCAATTGGCATGGTGATTAAGGCACTGGACTCCAACATGAACCACCACAGTTAAGAGTCCCAGACCTAGTGACTTGGTTTCTTAACCGCCCCCCCCTCTGCCCCCCGCCATCACCCGTCTCTCTCTGGTGAGCTCATGAGTCTTATAGCAAATTTAAAATAATAATAATGGCAAATAAAATTAGGTAAATAATTATATAAAAAGATTTTAAATAGACTAGTCATAAAATTAACGAATATTTTTGCCCTGTTTAATGCACAGTCTAACAAAATTTGATAATTAATTAGAATTCAAATGACACCTATTTTAAAACATCATACTATTTTTAATTGTAGGATGGATTATCCAAGTTTCTTGGTCTATCAGGAAATTAATTTACAGTTTAAAATGAAGTAAATACATACTGTATCTCCATCTAAATTCCTCCAGAGAGAAATTATATTCTACCAAGCGTAAAATGCATATTTAAGTGTTATCTGTTTACACATGCTTACATGATAAACTCTAAGAGCCTTTTCACAGGCATTATGGGATAGTCATTAAATACGTTAAAGCATGTGCGCTTCTCCAGAAGACACTTCTTCCTGATTTCTGACTTTAACAATTGGATTGCAGAGACTTGCATTAGAGGAGAAAAATGTGAGAGAAAGGGAAATTCATTGAAAATAATATGCCAAATAATGAGAAAAGCTGGGTATGAGGAATAGACCTAGTGACTTGGTTTCTTAACCGCCCCCCCCTCTGCCCCCCGCCATCACCCGTCTCTCTCTGGTGAGCTCATGAGTCTTATAGCAAATTTAAAATAATAATAATGGCAAATAAAATTAGGTAAATAATTATATAAAAAGATTTTAAATAGACTAGTCATAAAATTAACGAATATTTTTGCCCTGTTTAATGCACAGTCTAACAAAATTTGATAATTAATTAGAATTCAAATGACACCTATTTTAAAACATCATACTATTTTTAATTGTAGGATGGATTATCCAAGTTTCTTGGTCTATCAGGAAATTAATTTACAGTTTAAAATGAAGTAAATACATACTGTATCTCCATCTAAATTCCTCCAGAGAGAAATTATATTCTACCAAGCGTAAAATGCATATTTAAGTGTTATCTGTTTACACATGCTTACATGATAAACTCTAAGAGCCTTTTCACAGGCATTATGGGATAGTCATTAAATACGTTAAAGCATGTGCGCTTCTCCAGAAGACACTTCTTCCTGATTTCTGACTTTAACAATTGGATTGCAGAGACTTGCATTAGAGGAGAAAAATGTGAGAGAAAGGGAAATTCATTGAAAATAATATGCCAAATAATGAGAAAAGCTGGGTATGAGGAATGGTCAGAAAAGTCAACAAGAGTAGTTTCATAGAAATCAGAGTTAAAAGTGATATTAAGAGAGAAGACTCAACCTAATTTGTTTATTTAAATACCTAAACTCTTTGGCCATTTGCGTCCCCAGGAATGTCTTGTTGGATAGCCCTTCCTTAAGACTAAGTTGACTATTACGCTCCATGTATTTTTGCACCTTTACCTTGAATCTGTTTGCTCTTACCTCTTCTTACCTCTCTATTATTTGCTGTCATCTCATCACCTCCAGAGCCTTTACTGATAATGCATAGATTCTTGTTGCTTACCTGTGTATCGCAATTTGGAACTCATTTCTGAAACACACCTCATACCATTCCAGGATGACAATTAGGGAGTATCATAAGAACATCCCATGTTTCCATCCTAGCACCAAAAAAAAAAAAAAAGCCCATCAAATAGCTTTAAACACAAATGCTGTCTCTTCTTCTGAATGTTGAAAGATATACTAAGAACTTTAGTTTTGGTATAAATTGGATTTTCTCTATTATATATTTCACTTCGATTTTTTTTAACAAAGCCATGATTTTGATTAGACATTTTATACTTCCCATGATTTGACTGTTCCATTGAATAGAAGGAAAAGCTGAAAGAGAAAGCGTTTTATGTTATCCACTGTCATGGGCGTGACACTCAGGTTAATCTGTCCCCCTTCCCCCTGTGCCTGGTCTTAGACACCGTACTCCAAAGATGGAGTGTTCTGGCTGGACCCTCTGGGGCACTGTCCAGCAGTGTCCAGTCCTGGCTTCACCTGCAAGAAATTCTAGCTAGTGAGTGCATTCTGTCACCTTCCAGTTGGCTCAACTCCTCAGTATTTGTATTCAATGACTCATGCTACTAAATCCCTATTTCTCCTTGAGAATCAGAATTCTCTGCTCAAAAATAGTACTTTCTATAATATCTTTTGGGCTTTTCTGAAAGTTATCTCCCACATAGGAAGAAAGCGAAAGCAATTTTGTAAAAAGTTTCGTTCATCTTTCCTGTGTTTGTTAGAGTGGAATTCAGTCTAAGTGTGGGCAAATATATCGTATACTTGCACTTGGGCAGTAATTCAAGGATTATTAATATACTTAATTGATTTTAGTGCTAAAAATTGAATTTATTTTCTTCCTTATTTATTAAAAGGGACTGATTGGCTGTAGATAAGGTAAAAAATCCAAACATTCACACTTTATATGGGGGGGACATCAAAAGATTCATGTAAATGTAAGATTAAAGTATGCCTTTACTGTTAGACAAAATGTTTTGAAGTCCATGCAATTTGTTCATAATACTCACTTTTTCACAAACTTTTTAGACTGCTTATCCTTCCAAATGTACTTTAAAAAGCTGCAAGATTATTTCAGATGAGAAACAAATTTATATAAAGGAGTTGACTACCTCCATTTGATGATATATGGACAAAGTATTGGTTAACAGCAAGGACACTCATGGTCCACTTGGTGATCAACAGTGAGTTTTTTTGAAGTCAAATCTGCCTTTGTCTGATTATAAATTCTCCTGCCAACTACCTGCACCATCTTGAGAAAATTACTTCATTTCGCTGGGTCCTAATTTCTCTCCTCTGTAAATGGGGTTAATAATATTACCAAATTCACAGATTGTTAGAAGTATTGAATGGATTAAGAGTCCAAAAATACCATGCTGGCAGGAAGCTTTGCAAAAATCTGTCAAATAAAATAAAAATAGATAATAGCCTGTCACTGATAATCTCAAATTAAATTAAACTGATTTCTAAGTTTTCTTCAAGTCTACATCCCAAGGAAGAGTGTATATTTCGCTCCTTAGGATTTCGTCCTTATTTCTTTTAAATTTTTTTATTTCCTTGAAATTGTATTTAGGTATTTTCCATGAGACAGAGATATAAAGAGAGAGGAAGAGAGACAAAGAGTTAGCACCCCAACAGGGTCTGACACAGTTTCAGTGAGCCCCAGATCACAGGCCCACGTGGTCCCAGTATACTCAGGGAGATCCGTGGTTGCACACTTAGAACATTCCCCCCTCCATGGCTCAGCCTTATAGAGTGTTATGTTTAGCAGCTCTGTCACCATCTGGCATCCATACCCCCTTTTCTACCTCTCTTTTGATCTCTGTCACACAATCAGAGCTTGATTTATTTACTTGATTGTTTCTCCTACTGGACTGCAGATCTTGTGAGTATAAGGTAGATGTGTACACATTTTAACTCCAAGGGCTGTTGTACTCTGGTAGACCCTGAGCTAATAATAAAGACTATTATTATTTAGCTTAATTTGTGAATTATTGTTATTTCTTTTTCTTTTTTTTTTTTTTTTGAGAGGTTTTCGCTATAGGGCGTGTGTGCTCGCCAGACAGAGAGAGAGAGAGACAGAGAGACAGAAAGCGAGAAATTACTCCCCAGGGGGGATGGCCACACCGCAATCCCTTCTCCATCCCTTTTCCTCTCGGGATCTTGGGCACGCACGCACACGCACCCGGTATGAGTTTTAAGCCACTGGGTCCAAGACGCGAACCACGGTCGACTACGTGGGAGTCCAGCAACATAGCCATTACGCTAACTGCTGGTCCCAATTATTGTTATTTCTTTAATCTTCAAGCATTTCACAAAATATCTCAACCCCCCCCCACCTTGCCCATCCTGGGGCTTCCTGATAATTCATACTTCTTTAGATACCCTAATTTTTAGGCTTCACTGATTGCTTTTAAAATAAAACTTTGTAACTCATTTTATTTCCATTCAAATATAGCTTTTTCATAGCCTTTCATATTTAATGTTTCTTCACATTAACTGCAAACCCTGTAAATTTAGAAAGTATTAGAAATGAGAAAATTGTAAAAAGAGAAAAGAGTGCATAAATTTAAGATTTGCTAGTTAGGGAAGGTGGTGGGATGGTGGTGGTTCAACTAGACACTCATGGCAAAGTCCTGAGTTTGCATCTAGGGACCTAGCTGAGGGTGCCCGACACACACATATGCCTATAATCTGGGCTGGCTTGGGCTGGTCTAAGGGAAACTGTTGGGGATGCTTTTCTATCTTCATCATGGAAGAAATAAATAAGTTAAAAAAAAAATTTCCTGGGTGTCAGAAGGTGTCATGGTGGTTATGGCGTTGGCCGCCTACATGGCTGATCGTTGTTCAAGTCCTGGATCTGGCAGCTTGAAAATCACACCAGGTGCATGTGCATCTGTGCTTCAGATCCCAAGAAGAGAATGGAAGAGAAGGGATTGCAGTGTAGCCATCTCTCTGGGAGGAGGGGATTTTTCACTGTCTCCCTCTATCTCACAAGAATTCTATGACAAAAATCTAAAAAAGAAAAAGAAAATGCCAACTAGTATTGGATCGAACATTCTAACATCAATCCTACTTTCTTCCTAGAAATTCCTACAGGAAGAAGCCATTTAAAAACTATTTTTAGAACCTTAGGCAGGAAAGGTAACAGCAATAATCTCAAAAACTATGAAATTTTAAATGTGATATATAGTACGTTTAATTAAGAAAAACATCATTGTTTAACTTGTGCTAAATATAATATTTGAGAGTATGTGATGGATAAAGTTGGATTCAGGAGCAAGAGGTGGAGTCAGTTCCCCACCAAAGATAAAGAATTCTGAATAAACATCAGGGCAGGATTTTTAATATGTTTGATAATGCAAAACTAGAAGGAAGTTGCTGTCGCAGAGTAAATACTATACTTGAGGTACTAGAGATAGGTAATTGCTTTTAATAAATTGGACTGAGTTGTTTCAACACCCTTAATTTAATTTCAAAACATATTTTTGTTATACTATCAACCCTTTTGCTGTTTCCATTTCTTAATGCTTGATTGGCAACAAAGTGATCATTTAAAGATAAGAACTGAAATGTGAATAAAAATCCACTAAAACCCCACAATTTCTACTAGGTTTCCATAGAAACACAGAATACCCTGACCCTAAGGCTCTGCCATCCTTTCTTTTCTGCTGGGTCATTTATAGTGAACTTATGTGTTCCCAAACACACTCGAACACACTCAGAAGAAGAGCCTATTCACTTAATAGCACTTTTTATCTCCAAAAAATGAAAGGAGAGATTTAATACTGTAGTTAAAACCATAACTATTATCTGGAAGATATGTAGCAGCCAGTTTTCCCAGACCAAGTATTTATTTGACATATGTGGGGATGAGTTGTGAATTTTATGTTTTGATGTTATTTATGGTTTTCTTTATTTTTTTGGACCACTCATGATAAAGTTAATTCTAACATAACTTTATATAAAATGTAAAGGATAACCCTAAGTCTTCTCAGTAATTATAGACAAACCAAAATTAAAATAGATAAGAAATCAAATTAAAAACTAATTTCATAGTATTAATACACTGCTAATTCTCAATTCTAACTAGTATACAAAGGATAGTTGATTATTTCATTTGCTTGTTGAAAACATGGTAATTTAGGTGTTGCATAAAAAAAATTAAAACATAAACAAAATCTGTTTATACCAAGTATTAGGACAAAAAAAATTGAATGTAGGAAAAAATCCATTTACAGTGGCTGGCTATCATTTCCAAACCTGGAAACTTGTTATTTAAAATTGAGATCCTTAAATAAATAATGAGCTTTTGCCTTATTAATATATATCTCTCTCACATATATTTAAATTTATTGATATTTCTATAACATATTCAGAGAAGCTCATACTGGAAAAATAGCAAAAACATATAATAGAACATACTATAATAGATAAGGGCTGGTTCTATGGTCTGGCAGATAAGGAAGCTGAGTTCCACACAACCAACTGGTTTAAATCCTGGACCAGGCAGCTTGAGAAACACATTGGGGGCCTGTGTGTGAGAGTGCAAAACCCCAAAATGGAGGAAAGATGAAGAAAGGATTGTTGTATGACCTCTCCCCATAGGGGTATTTTCCCCTCTCCCTCTTTCACTGACCTCTAAAGAAAAATTTAGTATTGTTTCTATATATAATAGTTTATGTAATAAAGAGTATCTCAGGGGCCAGCAGGTGGTGTGGTCGTTAAGGCACTGGCATCCCACATGGCCAACTATGGTTCAAGTCCCCAGTCTAGCTGGCTTTCTCATTTACCCTGTCCTTCTGATCAAAGTAAATAATAACAATAATTTATAAAATTTTTAAAATATTAATAATTTTTAAAAAGTATCTCAAGTATCTTTTGCAGTGCTGTTGAAGTCTAATAGCTTACGTCATGTTCATAGCTATACACTCTGGCACCTGGTAACAATTTATATTTTACAAAAATAGATTATTTAAACATTAATGTATATGTGATGACATTTAAATCTTTTCAAAATATATCTTTTTTTCATTATTGTTACTGTTTATTATTAGGACATAGGGAGTGAATTTTCCCAGAGTGAATGCACTGTATCTTCATCCAGTCAAAGATACTACTGTACACATTGTCCCTTAAAATACACATTGTCACCAACAGATCGCTTTCCACTTATGTGTCCCTTAAAATTCAAGGGTCTAATCTGAAGTTCCACATAAAAGCTTCCAACAAAGCCAGCTAAATCAAGAAGTATTCTAATTGAGCTTTGTACAAATAACAGACAAAATTGAGACTCAATTTATTTTTTTTCCCAAATAACTTAGTTTATACTTCTCCTTTGTAAAAGGGGGAATGGAGAGAGAAAAGAAAATTTTGGAAGAAAACTATAGTGGAATTCTTACTATATTTTAGCTCTGTCCATACTTGTTTTTTTAATTTTTAGTGTCTACCTGCTGTTTGGACAGAATCCTAACCTGTTGCCTGGCTTTAAGTCTTAGCATATTTTTCTGAACTTTTTAAAATTTTGATTCATTAAAGCTAAAACAGCTTTTTGTGATTAAATAATAATAATAATAACAATAGCAAACTAAAGAAAGTGCAGTAGAAATGTGTACAATGGGAAGGGGGTGAGGGAATCAAGTGGGAAAAAGCAAAATGTTTAACGGACACCAACATGGAAAATTGTCTGCTGCTAACAATGTGAATGATAATATCTCTGACTGGACTGATATGCCGTGTATTCAAGGTAGCAAAATTCATTTTGCATGCCATAAAGATGTACAGTGATTAAATGAAAAAGAAGAAAAACTAGTGAATTAAAAAATTAAATCATGTTAACATATTGCTATGTTTGGTATAATGCATGAATTAAGTTGAAATTGGAATCAATTAGTACCTACAAGTATTGTTCAGAAATATTGCCACTGAATTAGGTGTGAAGCTGTTGACTCTGTAGATTATAAGTCATATAAAACCTTTGTGCCCCTTTACCACATGTTATACCAGAGCATTGAAGTTGGAGCAAGATGAATATTGTACAAATTCTGCTGTGTAGGCCCTATACTAGTCATTATATACACTCTCTAGGTTACGAAAATCTATCATTACACCTTAATTACTTACTATGCATGGTGCCGGAGCTACAAAGGACTAGATTCCCAAAAGCGCTCCTAGATTTCTGAGAAAGGAAATATTTTAAAATGAGTAGTAGCAATAGAATCCTGACTCTGATAGGTAGTTTTATAAACGTTTTCTCAGTTATTTCAGCAACAGTCTGATCTCACCCATTTGCAGTCCCTATTTATGGAGCAGAAAACTTAGAAGGGGAGAAATTAACTTAATAAAATTATCCAGTTTTAAAATGCTTACTCTGAAGATACAACTGGAATTTTCTGCCCTCAAAGTAGCTATAGATAGTACCCCAAACTATTGATCAATGAAGAGAAAAATGATGACGTACACAATGCTGAGCAGACTTAAATGAATATATGTGACATGACATGAGGCTTGAAGGATAACTAGGCCTGCTGAAGTGGGGAGGGAGGATATTTTGGGTGAGAAATAGCATTAGCCAAGCAAGAATCTGTCTAACCATAAAACGATGGCTAGAAACTTTTGGTTGTCATAGGGTTTTCCTAAATGAAGGAGGTAGAAAAAGTGTGGGTTTCAATCAGTTTGCAGAGAGCCCTGAGCACCCGGCTAAGTCTGTAATGAATATAATGCATGCGTATTGTGCAGCTGATAAGCGCTACACGAGATGGGGAGCAAAGTGCAGGGTATGTTTTGATTGCATGTTGTGAAAATAAAGACTGTTTAACATTCCTCATGCAGGTGGGAACACTGGCAGAGGAGAAAAACGGTGTTTCAGGCCATAGTGAACACTGTGTGCATTTCTGGGGTGATTTTCTATTCAAAGTATTACTCAAAGCAGTGGATAATTACGTTATTTAAATATTCAAGTAATATGGCTCTGTAAAGGAGCTTTTGGGCAAACATATTTCAGCTTCATCATTACACTAATTCAGTTTTTCCAGAATCTATGACCTACCACCAGCAGCAGAGCATTTCTGAGGCCTTCTGGGCAGATGTAATAGACTAGAGATTGTTGAAGACAAATTCCTTGCAGAGAAAGATTTGTGAAATCCTGCAGGGAACTAAGGAAACCATACTCCCAAACACTCTCCCCTGCAGAAAAGACTTTATCATTGCCTGTCTCTTAACACTTCAATAAGACTTTGAACTTGGAAGTGAAAACTACTGTTACCTTCTGTGTGTGAATTCCCACAAAAATTATGGAAATATTATTGATGTTATTCTATACTGTAAGCGGAGACTCTATTCCTAATAGAGGTTTTGTATTGATAAACATAACTTCTTTGTCTGAATATCCAAGTGATAGGTATTTGCAAGTGAAAAGGAATTCAAAAGTGTTCATTATAGGGAACCAGCAGTTAGCGTAATGGCTATGTCGCTGGACTCCCACATAGTTGACCGCGGGTCGTGCCCCGGACCCGATGGCTTAAAACTCACGCCGGGTGCGTGTGCGTGCGTGCCCAAGATCCCGAGAGGAGAATGGAGGAGAAGGGATTGCGGCGTGACCATCCCCCCTGGGGGATGATTTCTCGCTTTCTGTCTCTATGTCTCTCTCTGTCTGTCTGGCGAGCGCACGCGCCCTACAATGAAAATCTCTCAAAAAAAAAAAAGTGTTCATTATATTCCTTGGCAAAACACACATTCTGTCTCTAAATTGTGGAAAATTCTAGAAAAGTTAAAGTTAAATAAGACAGTTTCTTCCTAGACAATGTTCAGCATGTGAAGAGGAAATAATTAGTTCAGCTTGTCTATTATTTTCAGAAAGTATTTGAATTATGACTTAATGCAAGAATATGTCTAAGTTGCCTATAAGTCATGCCTGGATCAAGTCAGTTAGGTTCATTCTGGGCCAAAACTTTCAGCAGATTATCCTGTAGTAGGTGAACGTGCAGAGGTTATATGTAAACTTGTCGGTAGTCTTACTTATGTGACTCTGGGAGCAGAAGCATAAATGACATATTATCCTGAATTTTATAAATGTTTAGATCTGAATGAGTTTTGTGTTGGGTAAACAGTTATAAGAACCCTGAAATTTGATCCTGTGCTACATCGTATCTCTTTGTTTCTGTTCATAAAATGGCTCCTCAAACATTGCCATATGAACCACACTCAGAAGCTACCTATGGGTATGCATATTTCAGAGGAGACTCTCAGTATCAGAAATAGGGCATGCCATTTTTGTGGCCTGATCATTTTCATTTTTGTCTTTAGGAATGCATTTAGAGTGTATTATTATAAATATTGAGAGAGAAAGTACTACAGAGGGCCTCCAAAACTCCTCTCTGGAGATTTCTAAGCCTCTTTGATCAGCATTCGTGTGATGAAGTCCCACAAAAATCCCTACTACTGAATGTTCTCTTGTTCCACTTTAAAGAAGCAGCAGCTATTTAAAAACTAGTTTTGTACAGTTTTCCAGGACTCTTTCTTATCTTCCTTTGATTTGGAACTTTGTGTTCTTCTGTGATTTTAATGCACACTCAAATGCTCCATAAAGCATGAGATGGATGAATTAAAGCACTAGTGTGAAAGTAGATTCTACTTTAAGGCACTTTCTTTTTTGTTGCTTTTTCTCAAAGTACCCTTAGCAAGTAATATTAAGATTCAAGTATCTAAATTCATGGATGATTCTATAGGCATATAGAAATCCTTTCTAAAGAGATAAGTCTAGTGTTCCTCTTGAGAATGCTGTTTGTGTGAATAGCTTTTCTTTTAAAACTGTATTACCTATTATTATTTTAAAAATGTTTATAGGTACATATGAAAGTAAATTTCCCTCATTTAGAACATATTATTGTTCATATCCTCAGCAAAATTTAATTGTTTATGCTATTTTAATTCATCAAGTGAGTATATATCTTCCTATTAAGAAAATGGTTTGTCAGATGTCGTAAAACATTTTTTAACAGTAAAGGTCACATTTTATTGCAAAAACCTGTCAGTGCTTTATGTCCAAGCTGTGAAATGTTATTGCTTCAGGGTGATTATGTGGGAGGGGGCTGTGGTTAAGAATGCCTTTCTGTGACCAGCTATGATTTACAGCAGGGAATGAAGAATTAAACCCTTAATTGAAGCCTACAGAGCAGTACCTAGAGGCTAGATTCAGCCTGAAATTTGATTCAGACAATTTTCTTAGTCAAGCCCCTATGGGCTTACCAGTTGATTCTCATGAGTTTTGATTGTGATTGAAAAGACAAGCTGTTTTCTGCTTTGCCCTGAACTTCCCTAAGGTAAATCCCCAGTTTTAGTAAGCTTCTTGATTAACATGGAGAGTGAGTTGTGGGAGAGAAAGAGAGAGCAATATTTTAACTCTTCATCAAACCCTAAAAGAAAAGTATCATAACATGTTAGACATTTCCTAGAGAAAGTTCTCACTTAGGAAATGGACACATCTGGCCCTCCTGCCATTATGATGGAACCGCAATTGGCTGTATGGACTCATCCTTAAATCTCTAAGAGAAGAGCTATAGGTTCTAATTAATATAAGGTGCCGGCACCTTATATTAATTAGAACCACTTCAGGTAACATATGCAACTGACTTAGACGTGACAGACATGCCAGTCCAGAGGTCACATAACACTGAATTCATCCACATTTTTTTTCTACCCATAAGTAGTACTCTTGTTTATTTCATCGTATCTTTCATTTATCCAATCTTTCTTGGTATGCCTTATGGTTTGCTAAATTATTTATTCTATTAACACAACTAATAAATATTGCCTTTCTTTTGCACACTAGTTTCCTAATTATTATGCTTAACATACCCCATAAGTTTTGCCAATATCTCATTCTTTTTTGTCAATAACTCTTAAACCTATATCTTACATATTAGCTATGCTTATTGCTATGATATCCAACCAGCTTTTTGTTTCTTGTACTTCCTCACAGAATTAAATGTTCTTGGAGTACAAAAGAAAAATCACATTAAGCATTGAATGCCTAAGATTTGCAAGATAATGTTCCACGTGTTAGTGAAGAGAGAATCATAACAACATAGCTCCGATTTAAGTTTCAGAATGGTGGATGAAACCATTATTTGCCTCAAATCATAATGCCAGGTAGGTAGAGGTTTTTGTGGAACAAACACTGACACAAGAATTGTGATTTAAAACCTAAATCTGAAAGTGGTATATAATATGGGTTGTGGGAGGAAAGATTAGATGAACAAGGTCATTTCAGTGGTCTCTGAAAGTAATAATGTTCTAAACCACTATTGTATTTATAAGACAGGAGGAAAATGATCAGACACAAATTATAGTTTAGAAGTAGAATTAACATTGTTTGGCAGCCTATAATATAGGTATTTCAAGAACAGGGGAGAGGAAACTAAGATCACCTTGCGCCTTTGAGCTGGGATAGGAGACGATGACCATAAACAAATAAAATAGAAACACAGGGAGTGGACACCGCTGAGGAAAAAGGGTGACTTTTTTTTCAGCTGGAAACACACTGAATGTGATAATCAGTATAGTTATAAACATACAAATATATATTTAACCTTTAATTAATTAATATTTTTGCCAACGGGCATGCGTGCTTGCTGGAGAGATACAGAGAGAGAGGAAGTGAGAAATCACCACTCATGGGGGGATGGCCAAGTTGTAATCCCTTTGCCTCTATTCTCCTCACAAGATTTTGGAAATGCGGGCATACGTGCCCAGCAAGATTTTCAAGCTGCCATGACTAGGCCTAAAACCATGGTCGGTTGTATGGGTGTCCAATGCCTTAACCACTATACCATATGCTGGCCCTTTTGCTTTTACTTATGTATTCTTTCCATGAGCAAGTGAGAGAGAGAGAGACAGAAAGAGAGCAAGAGCAAAAGGCTGAAAGAGAGAGAGAGAGAGTACTACCAACAGGATCTCCACATCGCAATTGACCCTCAGCTTCAGCTAGTCCTCGATCTTGAGCACATGCTTAGTTGGTGTCCCCAGGGAGACCTCTGGATTGGAACTCAGAACCTTCCCATGTGGACCAGCCCCACAGAGCATTGTTTTCTATTCTCCCACTATCAGCTCCAAGCTTATGTAGTGAGGTCATGTTTACTCAGAGGAGTAAGGCAAACGGGAAATATCTAATGGCTAGGAATAAAGATTTGTGAATCATCTCAATAGAACATACTGTTCAGCCAAAGATATGTTTCTTTCCTCAAGGAAAAGAATATGGAGATAAAAGAGGGAAAATAATGGAAGTGTAAGGATAACATTGTCATGGAGATAAAAGAGGGAAACTAATGGAAACTTAAGGATTAACATCATCATGGGTTTGGGGTAAATCAGGCAACAGGGGAAGAAGCAAGTGGAAGTAGAGGATCAGCAGAGAGAGATGGAAAATACTGCTTAAAGTGTCGAACAAAGCCTGCTGGGAAAGACAGGAGAGTTAGAGGACTGTGAAGATGTCATTAGATTTAGCCACTAATATTAAGTGATGACTTCGAGGAGAGATTTCAGTAAAATGGTGGGACAATAAATTGCATTTTGGGACCAGCAGATGGCATAACAGTTAGGTCGCTGGACTCGCACATAGTTGACCATGGTTCGAGTAATGGACCTGGCTGCTTACAAAAACACACTGGGTATGTGTGTGTATGAGCCTGAAATCCCAAGGGGAGAATGGAGGAGAAAGATTGTGTTGTGGTCATCACTCCTGGGGGGTGATTTGTTGCTGGCAAGTGCATGTGCCCTACAGCAAAAATATCTCTTGAAAAAAATTGCATTTCAAGGTGTCTATAGGTAAGAGATGGTAAACTAGAAGCAGTGAAGATAAATATTTCTGGTTGAAAATTTGTCAGTACAAGTTAGACACAGGAAAGTGGCAAGAATGAAAAAAAAGATATGGATTACATTGTAACAAATCTGTCATTAAAATTTACACTGAAATGTATTGATGTGGCTCAAGATAAAATATAAATATGTGAAAGTAAGACACAATCTCAAATAAAGAAGCAATACTTTTAAAATTATTCATTTAGCTTTATTTATTACTATTATTTGTAAATTAGCTCTAGATACCATGCACTCAACTGAGAAAGATAGAGACAGAGAGAAAGCAAGCCACCAGGTTTGGGACTTGAACTGTGGTTGACCATGTGAGAGTTCAGCGCCTCAAACACCATGCCAACTGCTGGTCTGAAAGCAGTATTTTTTGTATAGACAAATAACTTTAGTAAAAGGATATAAAGAAAATATTAGAAATTGTATTGGACATCAGGTTTTGATATAATAAATGTGGATGATTAATTACACAATTTCATATTTTATTGATGGACTCACATTACATGTCAGTTAGTATAAGGTAAGACTTATCTAAATTCCTTTATATTTGTATGCTTTACATTTGATCTTATTTTTTTTTTAATGACAAAGTATATTAGTCTAGTAATAGCAATAGCAAATTAATTGTAAGTAATGTGGAGGTTGAAGATGTCTCTCATTTGTAGATGACTTCCTAGGGAAATAATGATAATTTCTGACTGTGACTAAGATTATCTTTATTAGCATCGCTGAATAATCTTCCTTAGAATTTTTACCGACAAAATAACAGCAAATTACTTTCTCCATATTTTTTTTATCCTGAAATAATTAAAGACACAGAGATTTTGTTTTGTTTTGTTTTCAGTGATTTGTTACGAACACAATTATTTTGGTATAGAAGCCAGAATTCAAACTCAGTAGGATTTGACTCATATTCATTTAATACATACTCTCTCTGCCAGATCTTTTTAGCTAGGTCTTGGAAGGATCTGATCAAGATGATAGACCAGAGGCCTTTGTCCTCATGGGATCATATATTCCAGTGTGTTAAACAATAAAGGAGAATAAGAAACAAACCACATGTCACAGTCATTTAAGTTTTGAGAGGTTAGGGAGCATTTGGTGGGTTTCTGGTTTGGAGCAGATTGATAGAGAAAATAGATTTTTTTTTTTAAGAGGTTACAGCTCATTCAAACCCCAAGTACAAATGAAAGACTGGAAATTAGTGAAATGTAAGCAGAGTATGGACTTTATCCTAAGGGCAGTAAGGAATCACTGAAGAGTTATAAACAAAGTAGTGACATGATCAAAATTGCACTTTGAAAAGGAGAATTAAGTAGATGAAGCTAGCCTGTGGTCAAGAAGCTTCGTTAGACAACAGCTGAACGAATACAGGCAACACATGATGGCAGTCCAGCCTGCTGATGATTTGGGCAATTAGAGCAAAGAGTAGATGCAAGGGATACTCACGAGTCTATGGAGTCTAAAATAGCTGGAACTTATTTGGATATGAGGGACGAGAAAAGAAGAATGAAAGGTTCTAGGATTTCTGGTTTGAGAGATTGAGTAGCCTTCGTGCAATGGTTTTTTCTGAACTTAGAAACACAAGAAGATCTAGTTTGGAACAAAGCTAATGAATTCTATTCTGAATATGTTGGCTTTGAGCTGTGTCTTGAACTATCCCCATGAAGCTGTTCTGTGAGCCTGAGATTCTGGAGAGAGAAACTGATCAGCTATATCCCTAATGAACATAGCCCAGGTACAAATAGTTATTCTGGGTCTGTATGGAAGGAGAAGAGAAGAGAGCCTTAACAGGGTCAACAAACTTTCTGTGTAACAGGGCAGGTAGTAAATAGTTTAGTCTCTATCATAACTACTGAACTTCGCTTCTGCCATTGTAGCACTAAAAGCAGCCAAAGACAACCCATAAGAAAATGGGCCTGACTGTGACACTTTTTTATTTTATTTTATTTTTTTTATATAAACTTCTGGAGAGATTTTTGCTATAGGGAGCGTGCGCTCACCAGAAAGACTGAGAAAGATAGAGAGACAGAAAGCAAGACATCAACCCCCATGGAGGATGGCCACAGTGCAATTTCTTCTACTCCATTCTCCTCTCGGGATCTTAGGCACACATGCATACATGCCAGCGTGAGTTTAAGCCACTGGGTCCGAAATTCGAACTGTGGTTGACTACATGGGAGTCCAACAATACAGCCATTATGTCAACTGCTGGTCCCAATACATTAAAATGTGTTTATGGGGCCAGCAGATGGCATGGTGGTTGGGGCACTGGACTTCTCAAATGGCCAACCACAGTCTGAGTCCTAGATCTGATGGCTTACTTTCTCACTTTGCCCCTGTCTCTCTCTGATAAATGCATGTGAAATAATAATAATAAATAAAAATGATTTTAAAAAATGTGTTCATAGAACTGGGCCTGTAGCACCATGGAATCAGATTTTACATAGCTCATGATGGCTCACATACTAGCCTTGGCATCTAGAAAAGCACTCTGAACATGTGTGTATTCCCAAGATCCTGATGGGATGAAGGAAAAAGGACTGTAGCATAACCATGCCCCATTCAGGAATGCTTTCTCTTTCTCTTATTCTCTCTGGCGAGTGCATTGACAAAAACAAAAAAAAAATGTATTTATAAATGTAGAAATTTAAATTTCCACTTTTCACCAAGTATTTTTTCTCCCCCCGCTTTTTTTTGAGGTTTTTGCTATAGGGCGGGTGCACTCGCCAGACCGAGAGAGACAGAGAGACAGAAAGCGAGAAATCACTCCCCCAGGGGGGATGGTCATGCCACAATCCCTTATCCATTCTCCTCTCGGGATCTTGGGCACGCACGCACACGTGCCCAGAGTGAGTTCTAAGCCACCGGGTCCGGGACGTGAACCCCGTTCGACTACGTGGGAATCCAGCTACATAGCCAATACGCTAACTGCTGGTTCCCTTCCCTTGGTTTTAAGTTTTGTTTTTTTTTGTTTGCCAACTATTCCATATAATGCAAGAACATTCTCAGCTCGAGACAAGATGAAAAACAGTGAGGCAAGAATGGCCAATGGGCTACCATTTACTGACCACTAGCTTAGGATTTTACCCTCCAGTTAAGAAACTCCAAGGAGAAAATGGTATGCATTGGGTCAAAATGATAGGAAAAATAATTCAAAGCATAGCATAAAAAGAAAAATCACATAATTTTGAGTTAATTAGCTCTGACATTTGTGGTAGCTGGCTGCCAGGAAGTAACAAATTGCAGCAATGTTTCAGATTTATGAGGTTTCAAACATATACCTCATTTATGGTGATAAAAGTAATAAGAACAGAGATTCTTAGTCACCCCTCCCATCCCAGACTCTGCCCTCTGTCCACCATTCCCAAATCTCAAAAGCATTAATTTAGGTATCCTGGAAGCCTGAACTTTGTTCTTGGGTCTCCCATAATAAAACTTTAGTTTCAGCTTACTTTGTGTAAAATAGTAATCATGTACTGAAGAGACAGAAAAAAAAAATAAAGGGACATGAGTACTTGTAGTAGAGATTGAATTCACAGTTTTGGGGGAAATTGGAACAGATATCATATAACAAAGTACCTAGCAGAATGTGTGGATATTTAAATGCTGACCAAATGTTATCTCTCCTTCTCAAAATGTTTGCAGCTTTATGTCCTGTGTGAATTCTAAACCTTGGCAAATAAATGATCTGCTTTCCTGGATTTAGACAAGAACAGATCAAAGTAGTTCAATCAATAGTTTAAAAATTAATTAATTAATATTTTAATTTGATCAGAGAGGACAGGGTGAGAGAGAAAGAGAGAGAGGGAAAGTGAGAAAACAAGCTGCCTGGTCTGGGACTTGAACAGAGGTCGACCATGTGGGAGTCTAGAGCCCTTAAACACCATGCCACCTGCTGGCCCCAGTTCACCAAGTATTAATATCAGTATCAATATCTATTGATTAACAGACTGAATGATCCATTTAAAAATGTAACCATCTGGGGCCAACAGGTGGCATAGTGGTTAAGGTGTAGGACTCCCACATGGTCAATGGCAATTCAAGTCCTGGACCTAGTGGCTTGATACTCATGCTGGGCATTTGTGCAGGTATGGGCAAAATCCTAGGACAAAAATGGAGATAAGATATTGCAGCCTGGCCATCCATGCTGGAAGGTGATTTCTTACTTTCCCTCTCATTGTCTCTCTTGCTCTCTCACATACACCTTACGGCAAAACTTTCAAAAACAAAGTAAGCATCTATACGTGGGCTGGAAAAGATACTTGAACACAATGCATTTGTGATAGTTGCAAGTTTCTTGTGATACCTATACTGTTGGTCATTGCAGAATCAAGTTCAGGTGCTGGATAGATTTATTTGTTTGTGCACAACAAATAAAACTAATGAAAGAAAATTTGGAAGCGGTTCAAGGGAGGGGAGATAAATGATTTGTGTTAGAACCCCATGTTGTCATTTAATTGACAAAGACAAGTAAGCTTAGAACAAGTTATTTAACCTCTTCACTAGCCTCAGTTTCATTGTCTATAAAATGTGGAGAAAATGCCTCTTTATGGGTATGGTGAGACTTAAATGAGAGGACATAAGACATCCAGCACAGTGGTTGACGTGTAGTAGGTGCCCAATAAATATTAGTTCCTCCCACTCCCTTCCCTCTTATCAGAAAATCAATTTTGCCCTTTATTTCCACTAGCTCTGGATCGTTTGCCTTAAAGAACAAACCTAAATGAAAAAGAAGAGTTTTATTGATGTGTTTGCAAACGGGTTGTTGGGAATGCAGAATCTGTTACATCTGAAGTAAATAAATTCTATTGTGATATGAGCCTCGTGCAAAGCTAAGAAGAGGTCTATAATTTGTTTTATTTAAAACATTAAATTATGATGGCTCACTTAATAACTCCAAACTACTAAGCTAACTACATTTGTGTTCAGCAAACAGTCATAAAAATCCCTGTTAGACATTTAATTACTGCACAAATTGTTTTATAAAGGACTGTAAAACAAGCATGTTGATTAGCAAAAAAGAAATAGAGTCATGATTGCAAAAACACTAATCTTTTTAAATATATAAATGTAGCTACAAGCAAGTATTCCGTCACATAGTACTCCGGCTCTTTAAGCCTCGTTGGTCTTTTGTAACCCTATCTGTTTTCCAAGACAAAACTTTATGTGAAAATTCTTTTCACATATTCAAATTGACAGATTTGTTGCTTCCTTATGAAAAAAAAATGTTTTGTTGTGTTTTTTTCCTTAATGAAGACTTTTATTAACATCCATGAACTTGAATTTCCAAAGACAAGACAAAAAAATCATGCTTGAATAAATCATGAAATAAGAGAAAGGAGATGGTCACCTTGCTAGGGCTCAGGGTGGGGAAACTGAAGTAGTTATGGTTTCAGTTCTGTAGTCAGCACTCCAAGTCTTTATGTCTAAGGCAGAGAAACTCTTCCCCCAAAAGTATTAATGTGATTTGCATCAATGATTTGTTCGTGAGGATGCTAGTTGTAAACTCAAATCTTAAGAGCTACATTGTGACTTGAATTCAACCAGAGAAGAATAATTTATAGTGATAAAAGTCCCCTTTCAAACTCTTTGGCCTAATCTAAGCTATAGCATACTTTTGACAAGGTAAGCTAGGGTTATAATTGGTAGCCGTACAAAAGATCAAATACAAACATGCAAACACACATTTCACATAAAGCAACTCACAATAAGCACGATCTCATGATCCTGTCCTAGTAACTAACAATACAAAGAGAGGGGAGAGGGAATGGGAAGGAAAAGATGGGAAAGGGAGAGATAAAGAGATAGGGATGAGGGAAGGTGGGACTGTTTTCTCGTTAACATATTTGTACAGCAAACATTTTTTTTTCAGCAATATTCTGCTATTCATGTACTGCAGTTGCAAAGATGAATTAGAACTCCCACATATAAAACACATAGGTGTGATAGGAGAGAAAGGAATGGAAAACATTTAAATAAATTATAATCAGGGAAAAATATAACCATCGTCAGCCCACTAACTTGCTTTAGAAAATAAAGATAGTTAGGCTCCCAGGATGACATGAATTCAATATTGCTTTTCAGTATTTCTATGGGACACAGCAATGGGAACACCTTTGACTTGGCTGTGTTAATATAGGAAAGAGAGAAGTGTGGTCCTTGTTTTCCAGGATATTGCACACACATCATTTTGATAAGCCTGTTAACTGATACAAAGGAGACAAATAAATACAGAAAATTTGTGAAAAATTATGTCACCATGATAAGGAAATGGACAAGACAATCATGGAAAATACAGGTGTATAGCCAACCTCCACTTGGGTGATTGTTATTGATATAAGCCAGTGGAAATGAAAGGCATCTGGACCTATAACAAAGATGTTTTTTAAAGTTTTAAAAACCCTCTCTTCCAACATTTCCTTCACCAATACAGACTCAATAATACTATTTTTTACTCTATGCTGGCAAAAATATTGACCATGAACTGAATATAAATGATCTTTATTCCATTCAAATCACAAAAAGAGATGAAGTATGTATAAAAGCATGTTGGTATCTTTGATGTGCATGGCAGTTATGTCCAGTTTTGAATTTGATTTTCATGATAAACTAACAAATTTTACTACATTTTATAAAATAAAGATTTGGAAGTTCTTTCATTAATTCCAGGCAAAGGGTAAAGGATGAGAAACTTTTTTTTTTTTAATTTGTTAGAGAGCATATGCATTTGTAGGAGAGAGAGAGAGAGAGAGACAGAGATAGAAAATGAGAAGCACCCTCCATGGGGGAATACCCTCACCACAATCCCTTCTCCCTCATTTACCCCTTTTTAGGGCTTTTGGGCATGTACATGAAAGTGCCAAGTGTATTTTAAAAGTCGCCACTAAGTCTGGGATTTGAACTGTGCAGTTGGCCATATAGCATCCAGCCACCTTAATCATGAGGCCACTGGCTGACCACGAGAAACAAATTTCTAATAACTCTTAACATGAGAAGCTAATGATTAGTCAGGAGTGGGGACAATTATCCTACACACAGTCTTTATGGAACCAGCTTCTAGGCTGCTAATAAGCAGTGTTTCCAGGTCTATTATTTTATGACTTACCTCTTCCCTATACAACTTACCATATTATGTGCAAAATTATAATTGTAAAATGTACATTCATTTCTAAAAAGTCTAATTTATTTTTATTTATAGAACTAGTAAGATAATAACACATTACTAAATTGATCTGCACTTGGTCTATGTTTAAAGTAGGCATAGCAAAAATTTCAGTCTTATGTCCTTTTAAGAGGAGTTATGGTCTAAAGACTATATCAGATACTAATACCATGCAAAAGGAAAAAAGCCATGAGTCTAAGTTTTTTTTTCCAGATTCGCATATTTTAATCATAATAAAGTAAATACAGGAAAACAAGTGAAAATAAATGTAACATTTAAATCTAAATTATGAAAAACTACAGATTATAGTCCCTTGAGGCCTTTGTGATATAATGGACAGTGAATAAGGTATGATTTCTACTTTAGTTTTTTAGGGTTGAATAGAAATCCATAGAATTTTTAAGTGAAATTTTTATTTATGATTATTAGTTTTAGTTTTACTATAGGGCATGTGCGTTCACCAGAGAGAGTCATAGGACAGAGAGCAGGAGAGAGAAAGTGAGAAATGATGTGCAGAGGGGATGACCGTGCCACAATCCCTTCTTCTCCATTCTCCTCTTGGGATTTTGAGCACACATGCACATGCGCTGTACATGATTCTCAAGCCACCAGGTCTGGGACCTGAACTGTGATGTCATTCACGTGGGATCCAGTCACCTTGACCTCCATTCCTCCTGCTGACCAAACCCATAACATTTTAAAAACTTCTTCATTTTACTCTTTTTTTGAAGAATACACTCTACACAAAGTGGACAAATAAAGAGAAAAAATATTGAATTTTGATAATGTAGTTTATGAATAAATGCCAGCCTGTATAAAATTGAATATATTACATTATCTATTAAAGCATGTCCAATTGGCTTATGCTTAGAGTGGGCACAAAATGGGCCCCCCAAGGACTTCCAGGCCGTAGACCCAAGAAAATGTGAACAGTACTTTTTGGGACAGAAAGAACTTTGCAGATGGCATTGAGTTAAAGACTTTGAGTTAGAGAGACTATCTAGTTGTACTTAACATATTGAAAAAAGAAAAATGTCCTCAAAAGTGGAAGAGGAAGGGAGCCAGATGTGACAACAGAAACAGAGTTTGGGATGAGAAGAAGTCAACCCAGCATTTTTGGTTTTGGAGATGAAAGTGATTCATGAGCCAATAATTGTTTTGTAACCATTCAAAGTTGGAAAAGATAAGGAAAGTATATCTTCCCTAGAGCCTCCAGAAAGGAACACAGCTCTGCCAACAATTTGATCTCACTACGTGAGATCAACGTCAAGTTTCTGACTTACCCCATTATAAGATAATAAATCTGTGGGACCAGCAGTTAGCGTTAACGGCTATGTCACTGAACTCCCCTGTAGGTGACTGTGGTTCGAGATCTGGAACCAGTGGCTTAAACTGATGCCGGGTGTGTGTGTGTGTGCCCAAGATCCCAAGAGGAGAATGGAGGAGAAGGGATTGTGGGGTGGCCATCCCGCCTTGGGGGGTGATTTCTCGCTTTCTATCTCTCTGTCTTTCTGGCGAGCACACACGCCCTATAGCAAAAAAAATTAAAAATAAAAAAATAAAAAAGCAAAAACCAAAAACCAAAAACAAACAAAAAAACCCTCTCCAAAACCAAAAAAAAAAAGGATAATAAATCTTGTTGTTTTGAACTAGTGGTTTTTGATACTTTGTTATAGCATCAATAAGAAACTAATACAGATTTTAGCACCCAAAAGTGATATACTCCTCAGTCTCACCCCACTTAATTTAAATGATTTAATTGATGAGATTAAAATATTTGGATTGAAAAACTACTGATAAAATTTCAGACTTTAAATTGATCTTATAATAGCTTGAAAACGGGGGCAACTTGAAATGAGAGGAATGTATTTTGCATTTGAGATGAATCATTGCAGACTAAAATGTACAACATGATAGACAAAATGTTATTTATTACCTTCATCACCAAAGTGGTGAAGATAATAAAACCTTTCCTAAACCCTGGAAACTGTAAATTTATGTTAACCTAGCAGAGGAGAATTAAAGTGAAAGATGGAATTATGGGTACTCCTTAGCTGACTTTAAAACAGATTTTTTTTTCGGTTTATCAGGGTGGGTACAGTGTAATCATATGTGTACTTATAAGAAAAAATAATAGACAGAATAAGAGAGTAAGAGGCAGATATATTTTCTGCAGCATATGTTAGAATGATGCTGAGTGAAAAGGTATCAGCCAGTCATTCAAGTAGCCACCTCTGGTTTTAAAGCTGGAGGAAATGGGCCATGAGCCAAGGAAAGTGGGCAACCTGTAAAAGCTGGGAACGTTAAGAAAACAAAAAAAACCTATTGGCCTCTAGGACATCCAGATTGAATGCACCTGTTGTCACCTTAATCTTAGATGAAGGAGAGCCATTTCAAGCCTACAATCTACAAAATTGTATGACAGTAATTTTTTTTTAGAGAGATTTTTGCTGTAGGGCACATGCATTCGCCAAAGAGACAGAAACAGAGAGACAGAAAGCAAGAAATCACCCCCCAGGGGAGATGACCATGCCACAATCCCTTTTCCTCTATTCTCCTCCTGGAATTTTGGGCACACATGCACATGTGCCTGGCATGAGTTTCAAACCTCCAGGTCTAGGACTTGAACCTTAGTCAACCATGTGGGAGTCCAGCAATGTAACTGCTACACCATCTGCTGGCACCAATAAATTTTCATTTTAAGCTACAATGTTTGTGTTAATTTGATACAGTAGTGTTAGGGAACTGAGACAATGCCATTGTATGACTGACTTAAAGACATGATAAAAGTCAAATTTATTATGAATTTCTACCATCGATTTTTAGTCATCAACAAATATTCTATTATGTATAATAATTTCAGGATTGTCTTTTCCGCTGCTGATACTGAGAAAGATATGCATTATCTTTGATTTAATGTTTCATTTTTCTCTTTATTAGAACATAGCCTACAACTACTATTATTTTTATCACTATTTGAAATTTATCTCTATTTACATATATATATATATATATATATATACACATATGTTTATGTGCACTTTATAATGACTAAAAAATTGGCAATGATATTCTTCTGTCAAACTCTTTTTCCTTTGTCAAATACTTTTAAATAAAAACTTCATTTAATTTTAATCAATCATCTCAAATCCTTTCTTGATCTGAAAACAGTAAGGTAAAGGCAAATAGTCTTTGGTGTATGTATGTGTGCGAACACACTGTGCATACTTTGTTTACAGATGTTAAGAAAATAAGTAATATAATTTTTAACTGAGCCTCAACTATCGATGACGTATGTTGTAAAAATATTTCTAGGATGCCATCCCATTCAATGAAAGACAAATAAATGTACATTGTGTTCATAGTTCTCAGAGTCGTGATATAACTTAATCCCCCTTTCCTGGCAGTGCTGAATATTAGAATTAGAGAGTCAAAACACAGATTCACTGTTATGCCTTCCAATTAAACAGCTAATGATCTAGAATAATGACCCTTTCTCCTAACTGGTTGTAGGAATAATTAGATTTAAAAATACTTCACACATGAATGAAATCATAGTGTTGCCAGTCAGAAAAAGTGAAGATGGAGGACCATATTTAAATTTGCTCACTTTGATAAAAGCTTTTTGATATATGGGTAATAAACAGGAGAGTTGAAATATGAATCATTGTCCAATATTACTAAGATCTTGAGAATCAGGATATGGATTACTGGGCCACTATTGGGACTCTTTGAAACATAAAAATATTCTAAATACTACAAGTAACTGTATGTTTGAATAAAATTGCTAATTATCAGGTTGTTTACATATATTTCTAATTATTTGGCTATACTGAGACTTGGGAAGAAACTTTGCTTTTTACATTTTTACCATAGGGCATGAACACTTGCCAGAGAGAGACAGAGAGAGACACAGAGACAGGG
>NW_006198649.1:978444-990160 GCF_000334495.1 Tupaia belangeri chinensis
AAAGAGATAAATCACCCCTCAGGGTTTGGGGCAAGCAAGCTCGTGTACTTGCATGTTTTTCGAGTCACCAGGTACAGGATTCCAGAATTGGCCACCTGCTATCCAGGGCCTTACCGCTATATCATCTGCTGGCCCTGGAAGGAAATATTTTTACTCAAAGCTTTCTTGCTAAAATATTTCTAAAATATCCTAGAAGTAAAATATTCAATGATAACTGTAAAACTTGGAGTCCCTCAAGAACCATCCCTCTATGCATAAATCTCAATCATACCCTAAGGATAGTAAGTAATTTATAAGATACACACGTCTACTGATTTTAGGAAATACCTATGGGGTGGACATCAGATTCAAGCCTATCATGTGTTCTGTGCTAAAGCTCATTACTTTCCTATGATGATTCCTGCATTGAATTTATTATTCACTGAGGTCTTTGAAATTTTAGCAGTATTTCTCTAATTTTTAAAGATTAAAATGTTCATATTAATTTCATGTTATTGAGAAATGCTGGTTTCCTCAAAGGTTAAGTTTGAATTTATAGTTATTAACAAGAGATTTTTTTTTTATTTTATGTTCATGGACTATATATCATTTTAGCATTCAAAATCAATTTTCCCATCTAGAATACATTGTCTGTTGGCCCAATCAAGGATATTACATACATATTATCTTCCATAGATAATTTTCCATTTTGTGTTTTTTAACTATTTTACTTCTGTCTTTTTTTTCTTCTTTGATTCCCTACCTCTTGCCATCAAGAGATGAAAGATAATGGGAAAAATATTGTTTCATGCTTTCATTTAGCCTAGTTCATAATAACTTGTGGAACTAGGGAATATCTGTTATAACTTTAAAGTCTCTGGTATAGTCTTTGTTAAGACCAGAAAGAGGCAGATGTGTTTTTAATTAAACATAACTTTTTTTGTTAAGTCTTAGGGGAAAAAGTCAAGGCTTGATACTAATTGTGCACATCAGTCTCAATGCTACTCATTAACACTCCCAAATGTTGAAAATTTATCCTTCTAAAAGCATCTTCAATGTAAAAGTTGTTCCATGATTTTTTTTTTTTTATGGTCCCTGCCTTATAATTTTATTGACTTTCAGACCACTTCCACCTGTCTAGGAAAAAGTAAGGTAAGGTCACAATTTTGTCAATTACAAATCTGTGATAATTAATTACTCTAAACAAATTTAGTACTGGGAAATGGGAAAAACAAATTCCTATTCAATTTCCTGATCTTTCATCATGACGACAATCATAATACATGCCACATAAATGCTTATAAACATACAATAAGTGGTATTTGCGAGAAGAGTATTTGCTATTACTGTTTTCATTGGTTTTAAACTCAGTTTTTTTTTCACGGTATGTTTCTGTATAGTAGGTAGAGCAAATACTTTTCAATATTTATTGAATATAATGTTTACAGGTTCTGAATGATCTCAATAAAACTTGATTTGAAGACTAGTGAGTACTTCCACAATAGCTTAAAATCCAAAGTGTTACAGTGAATGTATTTGGGCATATGGTACTTTCTATATCGTAATTGTTTTTCATACTCATATAAAGGTTGTCAAAGCACAGAAATATTGATAAATGATGGCTTACTCTCATTAAAAGCTCTGATTGCCTTACTTTAGGAATCAAAGGCTTTATTTTATTCCATAAATTCCTTAGGCTGCTTCAAATTTAGTTGTCAAAATTTCGATACAGTAATTGTTATCACTTAGTTCACAGGGGCCCAAATGCTGTGTCATCCCTGATAAATCGTGCTGCCATGAAGGAACATTAATTATTTCTGCTCCATCTAGTAGACATCTACATCAAAAATTGTCCTCAGCTTTCATCTTATGGTTGAAGTAAGCCCATTCATCATCTCTTTAGAAATGATTGGGATCGGATCATGAAATCTTTTTATGATTGACAGGCTTCATGGCGGATGCGAATAGGCAGCGGTCAGCAAAGACCTTGCTGATTTATTTGCTTGGTCATGCTCCTGCCTCCAGTAATTCACTCCTTCTTTGTGCTGCAACTTTTAGAGGTCAGAGAGGTGATATAATGTGGACAGAAGCTAGCCTGACTTCTGGACCATCTTCTCCATAATCTTTTGTTTTCTTGTTTCTGTGCACATAGGGCGACTTAGAGACATGAAAACAATAACAACTACTTTACCATGCTGGTTCTCTGGAGCCACTGAAGTTTGTCCAAGGTCACAGCTGCTGTCTAAGGGATCTGGTTAAAAGTTTTCATATGAACAGATTGCTTCCTGGGTAGAAATTTTTTTGTCTGTGAAAAGAGCCTTAGTAGATTCTTAATTAACCCCTTATTAACAGTTACTGAGTAATTGAAGCATCACATTCATGAAGGGTTCCTCATTGAAAGTTGCGGCAGGAGAAATCCATGAAGACATTAGTTGATCAAAGTATGGAGTAATTCCAGAACTCCCAATAGATGTGTCCTCCACCAATTTATTAACTTAAAATTACCTGTCCTAAGCCTGGAGGAATGGAAATTTTGTGAGGGTTGCAGATACCATCCCAAATGAAATTAGTTTTGAAGGTGTTTATATTCTGAAGTCTAATTACTGTTAAATACTGTGCCTCATTATCACAGGTCCTCAAAGTTTCAGTAAACACTGAAGAAGATATATTGTCAACACTGAAATTTAGAATTGATTAATTTTTGGTGCCTATCTAATATAAAAGTCATTTTTAACTTGATGATTTTAACGTAAAATATATCACAGAGGGAAACCTGCAATGTTATGCATAAATTGAATGTTTCCCAATGACTTTTACTACTATTTCACTGATGTTTTAAACCTGTAGGATTGGCCATCCTCCTTCTTGCCAAACACTACCCTGTATAGACATTAAATAAAGCAAATATTTTATTGCAGGATAATACTTTATCTTATATGTTTGAAAGAATTTTCTTCAAGTTCTAATACCTTTGTAATAAGAACAGGAAATTCAGGGAGAGACCAGAAGGGTCTCCTATTGATTACTCACATTTTCCTGGTAAGATTGGAAGTCAAGTGAGTTTTACCCAACTCATCAATTGATAGCCATTCTTATTCTTTCATTACAAAAACTAAGTGGAAATGTTTTCATATGGTTACCAGACATTTTTCTTCTATATTGACCCACACAAACACTCTAAGCATTTCTATGGTATTTGTTCAACTCGTTTTTTCTTAGTAATTTCTAAAAATTAAAGTATTGGGGGCCAGCAGGGAGCATAGTGTTTCAAGCACTGTACTCCCACATGGCCTACTGTAGTTTGAGTCCTGGATCTAGCAGCTTGAAAATCTGCCAGGTGCATGTGTATGCAAGCCCAAATATCCCAGGAGGACAATAGAGAAGGAACTGTGGTGTGATCATCCCCTGGGGAGGTGATTTTTCACTTTTTCGTTTACTGTCTCTCTCTGGCAAGTGTGCACACGCTATGGTAAAAAAACTTTAAAAAATTACTGTCTTGGAAAATATGCAATGACTCTATAAGAGGAATTAATAGTGATTGCGCCTTAAAGGACACTAATTTCCCATCATATCTGTGTCACATTGTTACTTCCTTTTGATATTAATCCTGCTTTTTTTTTTTTATCTAAATACGCTTATATCTCTTAAGTCTAATTTCACTTCCATTCCCTTAAAAAAAGCTCATTCTGTGGCTGGCTCCATAGCCTACTAGTTAAGGAGGCAGGATCCTACATAAGCAACCCTGTGGTTCAAGTCCCAGATTTGGCAACTTGAGAAACAAACCAGGCACATGTGACTATGTACCCAAAGTCTTAAAAGAAGGGAGAAATGGAGAGGAGATTTTGGCATGACTGTTGCCCATTGGGAGAAATGCTTTTTCTCTCCCCTCCCCCATCTCTGGTGAAAGCGTTCATCCTCTAACAGAAAAGAAAAAACAAAGAAGCTCATTCTCAAACGGCACCTTCTTCAGTATCTACTAATAGTAATTGTAGATGCATTTGGACCAGACAAGTCATTCTCTTATGCTTTGTATCTCTCAAAGTGTTCATCCAAGTAGGTATTCAATAAATATTTATTGACTAATTAATTTATCTGTTACTTTCTCTATTACTCAAATTAATTTCCCAGTTACTTCATATGAACTGATTTTATGTATTAAAAATTGTGTACCTGTTATAGTGTAATTGATTACTGCCAGAGGGACAATGATCATCTCTCTGTATGTCTCCTTTGACAAGATAGAGGTGTTCATGGCATAAACACATGAGTACAGATTTTCCAGAGGCAGACTTTCACTACAATATATTGTCTAGTCAAAGCTATGTTATGACACTAAAGGTGATATAAGGCAACAGTGTTGCCATTTGTTGTTGTTGTTTAACAAAGAAGATAAACCAAAATAATCCCCAAATAAACCCAACCTATACTAGGTCTTAAAAATCTTTGACATACCCACCCGCCTCTTATGGATTTTCTAAGTTTGAAAGTAAGAGGGAGGATCAGTAGAAGAAGATTCTCCCAAGCTAAGAGAGATATAGCACTCCTTGATAACAGATTTTCTTCCTATCTGAAAAAAGCATCTAAGATTCTTGCATTTAACTGTTCAGAGGCAACATACCCCTAATGGTGCCTCTTTGATACCAAGCAACTCACAAAGGCTTGCAGGCTTATAACTCCCAGATGTGTTAGTGTGAGCCGCAACTTATGATACAGAATGGAGACTACTACCAGAAAGACGAAGAAGCACTCTTCATCTCAAACATGCATCCCTAACCATCACTGACTGCATTTTTCTTAATCCCTTTGTAGAAAATGTCTTCCTCAGGAATGTGAATTTAGGTATCGCAGAGGAAAGGAAGGATTTTTAAATGTATTCTGAAATTCTGATCTAGTAAGAGCTCCACATTTTTATCACCTTTTTAAACGATCTTTTTCTTTAACTTTTTTAACAAGTGATGAAACCTGTTTATAAATGTAGGTGAGGCATCAAGTTTCTATAACTAAAACTTGAACCAACTATGTACTTAACACATGAAGAAATGTCTTGGTGTTCTAAAGAAAAATGTAAGATGATCCCAATCATTGATTTCCAGGATCTTTCCTGGAAATAGTTCATCAGGGATATGTTGTTTCCATAGTAGTGTCCATGAACTACAGAGAGAATTATCTTTAAGAACAACTGGCATCTCTGACTCAGAAATAAAAACAAGGCAAGTCTGTAGAAGAAAGAAAATAAGTCACCGTTTCTCAGCAGGACAAGGAAAATATGTTTCCTACTCCTGTTTAATTAGATAATAGCTTTCCTTTACCCATGGGCAGAGAGTGACTGTGAAATAAAATAATCAGTTACAACGTTTTTTTTTTTTTTTTAACGCAATGAAATAAGCAAGGAAAAATGGTTTCTTCATGTGACTAGGTAAAGCTTGTAGATTTCCTCCATATCATCTTCATATGTGCTTCTTCAGAAATCAATTGAATTGTTTAGTACAATGACTTAAACATAAACTTCTTTTTATAGAGTGAGCTAGCATAGACAGAGCAAGCAACATGGACTTTGAGGTCAGGTAAATCTGATTTAAAGTCTGGTATTATTATTGGTTTTTGTTTGTTTTTCTATTAATAACTTGAATAATTAATATTTCCATACCAAAAGAAATTAACCCATTTTCAGATTGCAGTTATTATGTCTACTATTGTCACAAAATGGTGTAACCATTTCACAATCTAATTTTAGAACATTTTCATCGTCCCCCAAAGAAGTCTTATGCCCATCGACAGTCACTCTCTAGTTGCACATCAGTCTCAGGCAACCACTAAACTACTGTATGTCATTATGAATCCTAGTACTAATAAACCTAATTCAAAGATGTGTATATTGTCATTCAGAGAAATGAGGCAATATTCTCAGATCACATAACTGGTTAATTAGTATTTTGCAAGTAGATAGTACCTATGGTAAATCCTATAAATGATGTTCTGTTATTTTTCCTAATTTATAAATGAGGGAAGTATGATTCATGAAAATGAAGCAACTTTCCCAAAGGTATACATTTAGAACATAATGAGAGGAAAATTTGAAGATAGAGTTTCATTATTCCTCATCATTGTGCTGTGAGTTATTAATAAAATTGCTCAGGAAAGAGGACAGGATAGGGGGCGGGGGGAGAGAGTGAAGGACATGAGAGTTTTATTTTCTAATAGCTCCTCTTGAATAAAAACATATTGAGCAATAAGTACATACAAAGCATTATGCTAGGCATTGGAGGGAAACAGAAGGAGTAAAATTAGCTGTTTCTCAACAGAGTTAGAAGAATATCAGAATAACTATATCAATGGAGTAGATGCACACAGAGTCCTAGATGAGGTAGGGGACATCTTCAGTTTGGGAATAGTACATGCACAGTAGCCTGAAAACCCACAGAAGTTTTAATTTATTACGATATTTACCACCTGAAGTGCAAATTCCCAGCAGGACACGTTATTAATGGATCCTAGCATAATCAGTGAGACGGGCTCCTGAGGGTGAAGAAGGTAGGTAAAACGTATTATCAAAATAACAGAAGCAAAATTCTTATACTAGGGACATAGCAGCACAATGTAAAAATGAAAGTGCGTTTTAATCTTATTTCTTTATATTAGCTACCCTGAATTGTTTTATTGGCCAAGTGAGCAAACATTCTTTTATTCAGCAAGAAGACATTGAATACAGGATTTGAATATAAAGATGCTAAGATGCTGGGACCAGCAGATGGCATAATGGTTACGTTGTTGGGACTCTCTCACAGTAAGCCACACTTCAAGTTCTGGACCCAGGGACTTAAAACTCACACAAGGCGTGTGTGTGTGTGTGTATGTGTGTGTCCAAAATTCTGGGAGGAGAATGGAGGTAAAGGGATTTCGGCATGGCTATCCACTTAGGGGGTGATTTCTACCTCTCTGTCTCTATCTCTCTGGTGAGAGCATGTGCCCTATAGCAAAAATATCTCTTAAAAAAATGTTAAGATGGGTATCTTACCCTGTGGAAAGGCTTTAAGAAAGAGTTCAAGTGTAAATAACTATTACACTCACTGAAGAAAGTCGAATAGACACAGGGTGTCTAATAGACAGGTTCCACAAACCGCCTCTTTGGTTCTATACTAGTGAGTAGGTAAAGATTTTTAGAAAAGAAACTGTTTGCCTTGCATCTTCAAAGAACAAGAGGAACCAGCAAGTGATATGGTGGTTAAGGTGCTGAGACTCCAATATGGCTGACTGTGGTTTGAGTCCCAGCTTACTTTCTCACTCTCTTTGTCTCTTTCTGGTCAAATTGAATAATAAATAAATAAATAAAATTAAAAAAACAAAGACCAAGGAATCGAAAATTCAATCAATGGGTTCAAGATGACAGACAAAAACTTAATCCACATCATAAAACTTCATCATTCATTTTCTGATTTCATGTTTATGTGATAATGTACTGTACCCTATGAAGAATTATACCTTTGACAAGGGTAATTTTTATAGAAAAGAGTTGGACAAAACCAGTGTGGGAGTAGATTAGAAATGAAACAGAGGTTTTTAAAAACAAGATCCCAGTTGTGTTTCTTTACTAAGTAAAACCAATTGTCAGTTTTGAAAATCAGCACTGTTTCCTATTTTTCTCCGGCAACATTCAATATCACAAGATTTCAGTATGTATGGGAGCATTTGGAGGATATATTTGACAGCTTTGTCCTCTCCCATGCACCTCCTATTTCTTGCACATAAGAGACTATGCATTTCCATTACCGTAGGACTTGAATTTTTCAGGTCACTGAAACCCACTCTGCTGATTTCATGACCCTGCTTTCTGATTGCCTGGGCACAGGCACTGCCTTCTTAACATAACTGGAACAAGAAATGGTTATTCCCATTCAGGCTTTCTACATCAGGCCTAGAAACAAGGATTGGGGTAATTAAGGTGTAATGTTCACAGTAGAGAAGTATATGAGGCAATAAATAGTGGTTGAGGTTGGTTAAACGCCAAAATGAAGCCACGATGTTTGATAACCGCAAAAGCTATTTATGGTAAATATACTCCTAGACCATGAACATTAGTCCCATTAGATGACAGAATTTAAAAAGCAATAAGAAATCATAAAAAGTAAAACATGCAATTTTCTCTCTTTGTGAGGGATATGAAAGTGCTGAGTTGTCTGATTTTTTCCCATTGATTATGTATTCAGCACATAATGTAGGTGTAAAGGTAACATAGTATAAATGAAAATACTTACTGCAATAAAAGGATATTAAATATAAAATGGATTGTTCCTGGTGAAATTATTATAGTTGTGGGAGTGAGATATGTTGGGAGGGAGAGAAGGAAAAAAATATTGAAAAGAGAGATCCACATTTTGCTCATATTAATTTTTATAATTTTAAATTACTTCTGATTATAATAATGTCACATTTTTCCCTACTGAGAGTGTTATATGATAGTGATTTCTGAAATCTATTTCTTCAGTGTTTTATCTATGGAGAGGACCTTTAGAAAGAGTTTCTTTTTCCTCTATAGTTTTGTCCCTATATTGTTGTCTTTATGTTTGTTTTCTAAATATGCACTTCCTTATTCAAAATAAAGTTGAAATGCCTTTTTATTACATTCAACCATCACTGGAGGCTGACTCATTCTTTACTTCTAGACTCATATTTCTTCATATTTTACCATTCATATGCTTTTGAAATTTTCATGACAAAAGGTCTTCAAATTAGTAAGTGTGAGCGTGATATGTGAGTTACTGTGTAATTAGGGCAGAATTATTTTCTCTGTTATATTTGGGACCAAGAGAAATTTTACTTTGACTTAAAAGAAAACCTCAGTACATTACAGGCTTTGTCAAATTGGTTTCTATAACATTTGCAACAAGTTCAAATGGTGTCTTCTTCTTGCAGATAAGACGCACATAAAGTTATTTTTTCTTTATTGTGAGCACTTCTTTTTATAAATTATTTTATTTTATTTATTATTATGATTTTTAATTTGACCAGAAATAGAGGGAAAAGTGAGAAAGTATGGTGCCAGGTCCAGGACTTGGACCGCATCAGCCATGTGGGAGTCTAGCACCTCAATCACTATGCCACCTGCTATCCTCATGTTGTGAACACTTCTGGGTTTTTTGTTTGTTGTGTGTTTGGTTTTTGTTTTTTTTTGAGAGGTTTTGCTAAAGGGCACATGCACTTGCTGGAAAGACAGAGAGAGAGAGACAGAAAGAGAGACATCACCCCCTCAGGGAAGAGGGCCATGCCACAATCTTTACACTTCATTCTCCTCTTGGGTACACATGCACATGCGCCTGGTGTAAATTTAAGCCACTTGATTTGGGACTCAAATTGCAGTCAACTATGTGGTAGTCCAGCAACATAACCTTTATGCCATCTACTGGTCCCTTGCTAATACTTCTAAAACATAAAGAAATGTTCTATGATAACAGTCACTTTTAAAACATTTTAGTATATTGGGACCAGCAGTTGGCATAATGGCTATGTCACTGGACTCCCATGTAGTCAACCATGGTTCGAGTCCCGGACCTGGTGGCTTAAACTCACGCCGGGTGCATGTGCATGGGTTCCCAAGATACAGAGAAGAGGATGGAGGAGAAGGGATTGCAGTGTGGCCATCCTCCTGGGGGGTGATTTCTGGCTTTCTGTCTCTCTGTTTCTCTCTGTCTTTCTGGCAAGCACATGCGCCCGATAGCAAAAACCTCTCAAAAAATTTTAGTATATAAGGCTCAGCTATATTGATTAATCAAGCAATCAAACTTCAGGAGATCTGGTATCTTCTCTTTGTCCATATTACATTTTCCCCTCTATCTTTATCTCTTTTTTGTAAATACTCTTCTAAAGTCTGTAAATGATATTATGAGCTCTTCAATATGCCTTTAAATTAACCTGCTATCCTCAAATTTAAAAAAAAAATAGTTTCAGTTTAAATTTTCCCACACAGAGATGTTTCATAATCTTCTATCTGATGTTCTCCGTGCTTGATATTCTCTTTATCTATCTATATTCTACTCGTATCACGACTATGTGTGAAGTAGTTGTGTTTATTACCCCTTCTCTGTTTGCCTCTAGACTCTAAGTTCTATATTGGGAGAACAGCTTTCTGTTTTGTTACTATTAAAAGCCCAGGTCTTAGGATGGTTCCCAAGGTACATGGGTGTCATCATGTATATGTGATGAGGGAACGAGAGAATTTTTTTTTTTCACATGCAACACACTTTTCTTTATGGCTTACTAACTCTAGGGAAAAGATTTGAGTTACTCATAAAATTCACTGATGTGAAACATGGTATTTCTTAAGCAAGATTATATAAAATATTCCAAATTTAAAGAATAGCTGAGCTAAAAAATTTCAGACTACAAATTTTGGCTTAAGTGATTTTAGAGTGAACAACTGGCCATATAATCTTAAATTTAAGTTAGAGAGGCTATTTGGCATACTCCATACTAATTTATTTCAATTCAGCTTAATACATTTTGATTTCAAATATTAAATAAAATGCAGTCTTGCTGCAAAGAAAGATGTTCAAGAGGTCAAAGTTTTCTCACTAGAGAAATTTGAAGTCTGATGGGAAATTTTGATAATTACATGTATACACAATGTAATTCAAGCCAGGATTTGGCTATGTTTCACCATAAATGTGTATGAAAACAACTATAGCCATTTGGTTATGGATATACACAAAAGCCACCAAACAGATGGGCCTTATGGAGTATGAAATGCATTAGCAGAGGGAAGATTGGCCAATGTAGAGGTGGTAGAGTCAGAAGCATTCAGGGGATAGAATGAGAAGCCTCTGCCTAAGTACACCTCGGGGATACTTCAGGCATTTTTGTCATACTTAGAATTTATGTCATAGTTATTAAGAAACTAGACCATAAGGGGGCATGAGGCAACCTGGAGTGAGTCCTTAATCCTCATTTCCCTAGGATTCCTCTGCACATTCAAATCTAGTATTACACTCATTTGTATAATAACTTCTATGTTTAAAATAGTTAGTTATTTAACTTTATTTGTTATTATTATTATTTTTAAATTTTTGCTATAGAACACATGCACTCACCAGAGAGAGCCAGAAAAAGAGAGGGAAAGTGAGAAAGTAAACCTCCAGGTCCAGGACTCAAACTGCCATCTTCCATGTGGGAGTCCAGCACCTTAAGCTCCTTGCCAGCAGTAGACATTATTGCTGATCTCAATAATCTCAATTTTATTATTTTTTTGTTTGATATTTTCTTTGGAGGAAGAGGACAAATTAAATATTTTTACTTAAATAAATTTTAAATTAGCATCAATCAATATATTTCCTTATGAAAATGATTTCTGAAGATAATGACCTGAATTTCAATGGCTTTTCCTGTATTAGGAGGTATCTTTAGTATTATTATTTTTTTGTAAATTCTGTAATGGCATAGAAATCAGAGTATATCAGAGTATCTAATGTTCCAACCATTAGCTTAAATAGCAATTCAGACTTTCTTTCCTGAACTCTTGGCCCATGTTCAATTATTAGCTCAAGTGTTGTTTCCTCAGATTGCCTTTCCCTGATATCCTTACTGTCCAACATGCTCCCAATCATGAACACTCTTGTCTCTGATCTTCAGGACACTTTCAGCATTTGCAACTGCACTCACAAATTCTGGATTATTTACTAAAACATAGTTGTTTAATGTAACACATACAGTAACTAATGTAGGCTATGTTATCAAAGACTGGAAGAGC
>NW_006198649.1:990191-1012694 GCF_000334495.1 Tupaia belangeri chinensis
GAGATTTGGCGGGAAGATGGAGAGGTAAGGTAGGCATTTGTGGGACACAGATCTGTTTTATTATTTGTAGATGAGGGTGTGCATATGTTCTCAACTGGGCTGGAGTGAGGTACGTGTCATGCTGGGTAGTCTCTTTACAATCTAAATTATGTACAGTGATTAAATGTATAAATAATAATTAAAATTAAAAAATAAAAATTATTTACATATCAATTAGCAATATGTTTTTCATAACACTTTCTTATCAAAATTAAAAATATTCCATGTATGAATCTAGGTATGTTTTCAAGCATCAAGGGTTTTAGCATGTGGACTTTCAGTCTTGCACATGGAGTGTTCCAGCTTGTACAGGTGAAATAAATGCTGTGCCTCAAATTTTTGATTTTTTTCTTATATATCTCTACATCCATGTCAATATCTGTGTTTACATCCATGTCTATATCTATATCTGTATATAACCTTTACATATATTTTTGTTTATGCACTGAAATAAAAATAATAGAAAAGATCTGTTTTTTAACATTGAGCTTAGTAGTGATATTTTATAGCAGTGATTCTTTGAATTAATTTCTGCTATGTTCTTTTATTCCTAATGACTATCTGCAAGAAATAGCTATGTGTGCTTCTGGAATGCTGAGTCAAACAAAATGAACAAAGTTTCAGAGGAAAATTGCTAATTGTCACAGTAATATTAAATTAACTATTGTCTATATAGGCTCAGTTTAGCTAAATAAATATCAAAGTCATGCTCAAAAATAAATGCTGTGTAGTTTTAGTGTCTGTACTTTCAGACACTTGCAACCAGCATTGCTTTCACTGCTGCTTACTGAAAGGAACAAGGGGTCCTATTTATTCTGGTGTGTCTTTATCCTGCAGACTAGTGCAGTTTTCCTTCTGCCTTATGACACATCTAAGCAACTATCTAGGCAGTTGGATTTAAGATTTAAGCAAGCTCTAAATTTGATTCCTTTTGTGTATTCATTAACTTCATGCAGACAAAGCAGATGGTCACTTGTATAATTGCTTATGTGTTTATAAAGAAAATCAATTAGCACTACCCCTGTGGAGTTCTTACCTTTTTCCTCCTTAAATTCTCATCAACAAATGTATTGACAGAGTCGGCTTTTGGCACATGCATATTCCCATTCTTGTGAGTAAGCCAAGGGACCATCACACATGTTGAGGAAGCTTGAGAAGAACCACTAAAAGCACAGGGGAGACCTTTAGAGAGGGAGAGGGAAAGATGAGAGAGGTAGAGAAAGACAATGAGGAACTGGAGCAACACCCTGCAAGCACTCTTGGACATCTGCCATTAACAGTGAAGGAGACTTTTTTTTAATCGATTGCTAAGAAGGCTTAAGGAACAGGTTGCACTGAACCTGAAGCATTAAGATAGGCAAACAGTGTCCACAATTACTGAAATTCCTTGAGGGTAATCGTTGAGATGCATGTAGAGAACTTTTGCTCATAGAAGTTGGTCACTAATCAGGTTGTCTGAAGGCAAGGATAGTGGGAGTAGATGCCAGACAGGATTCTTCTTCTAGCTTTTCCTGTAATCATTCTTGATGCAAACCAATCTGCCATTACAGTGTGAATAAAGGCCCACAAATCTATTCCAAACATTCCCTGCCTCCATGGGGATTCTAGGAAGAGGTTTGCAAGTTTCCAAACTCATTCATTATTTTGTTTAGACTTATAATTAAGTGGACTTATAAGGGACTTCTTTATTCCTCAGATTTTCAAAAACTTACTTAGACTAAAATTTGACTATATTTAGTCACTCCTTTTTTTTTAAATTCTACAAACATTTTAAAAATGAAAGAAAAGAAATCTCACACAAAGTAAGATTGCTAATCATTTCTATAGGTTCGATTTTGAGCACCCTAAGGGAAACAACAAGAAATTGATTACAATTGAGTTTCTTCCACAGCAAGGATGTAAAGAACGCAGGTTCTTACTGTCACAGATCCATCATTATGAAACTGTTCGCCAGTTAACTTGTGATATACTCATGCTTTTAACAAATACTTCCATTTCCTTTTTTTTTTTTTTTAGAGGTTTTGCCTTAGGGCATATATAGTTGCCAGAAAGAGAGAGAGAGACAGTGAAAAGGAAAGTGGGAAATCACCCCCCAGAGGGACTGGCCACACCGCAACCCGTTCTCCATCCTCCCCCTGGGATCTTGGGCACACATGCACACATGCCTGGCATGAATTTTAGTCACTACATGCAGGATTGGAACCATGGTAGGCCATGTTGGGGTCCAGGGATGTAACCATGACACCATATGTTGCACCCATTTTCACATTTTTTAAGTCCTATGAGCAAAAATAACATTACCCAGAACAGATAAGGTACATCTATGTGGTTTTAAAATATTTGTAGAGCTTTAAACCCTGAAAAAAATATAAAAAGTGATATTTGGCTGAATAGCATATTTGTTCTTCCAGACTCCTTAAATTGAAATTGGACCAAACTCCAAACTTCCTACTTTGTCTTATTATTGTCCTAAAATCAATTGTTTCCTTCCTATTGTTATTGTTTTTTTTTGCAAATAGCCAATATTAATTTTATTATTAAAAAGTGCCTTTAAAGAAGAACTCTATTAAATAAACAGTATGACCCAGTGTATGTCCTTTGTTTTGTTTTCACATAGTAATATAGACATAGCTAGTTGTGTGTATTCTGAATCATAACATGTATGTTCTTCTTTTACTCAACCATGTGCTTGAATGTTTCTTGTTTCTAAAAACAGAGATCCAACATGTATTTTTGAGAGCCTAATGGAAATCTAAAGTATGATGAACCTTTAATTATTCCCTAATTTATTCTCAATTAGATTTTTCTCCATTATCTGCCAAGTTTGAAATGAATATATGACAAAAATATATGTCGCATACCTTTACTTAATTGTGAATTTCTCAAATTTTAGGTTCCTAAAAGTTAAGTGGCGAGTTTACTTAGATGCTTTATTAAAAATTTAATATAGCTTACTAAACTGCCCTCCAAATTATTGCATTCATTTATAATTCCAGCAACTTTATATACAAATGTCTTTTTCTCATCCCTTTACAAACAATATATATTAAAAAATAGTCTCCACAGTTGAACTATTGGGAAATCATTACCTCACCCTCTCCTATTCCTCTAGCCAGCCATATTTTTCTTCAGATGTTTATATCTTCTATGATATTCTCCTCCCAAACTTAAATTAGCTGCCTTCAGTCTACTCCAAATATCTATGTCCTGATACTTTCTTCACATTAATTTCTCATGGCCATAATTGTTACATTAGCACTCTTCTTTCTAATTCCTTTGACTTAAGGAAAAAAAATATACTTTCTTGTCACGAACTTCTTTGTTTGATGAAAAATTGGGGATGGTGTTCCTAGTTTTCAATATAGACTTCTATTAGGGAAAAGAAGCCATGGGAGAATGGCTGCCGCATAGCAAGAGGAAAATGGTCATTAAAATAGTTCCTTCAGTATATAGCATGTGTGAGGAGACATTCATTACATATAGGCTTATCCAACAGTTTCTTTGGGCAAATGATAAAACATAGAATCAAACTATAGAACTCATTGTGTCACTTTATATATTTTCTTTAGTTAAAGGTAAGTTTCTAAGAAAAGTAAAATAGTCAATAATTTTATCTTGGCCTAGAGGTTTTTTTTGTTTTTGATATTTTTTTTTGTCTATTTGTTAAGAAAAAAAATTGAATTGCAGGAGATTTGATGTCTTGATACTTTGCCCTAACTACATAGTCAGATTGGCAATTGTGTCTTTGGCACATAGATAGAAGAACATTTATTATGTAATAAAATCTGTCAAAACAATGTTTTTGTATTGTTTTCAGTAACTTTTACAATCCACATGCAAGCTAGAATGTAAGATTATGTAACTAGATTAGAACTATTAAGGTTTCAAATTATAATAAGTCGTCACAGAATTTAAATTTATTTTTGTTACTTGAAAGTCCTGAGAAGTGCCCCATTTATCACTATTAATTGACAACAGAGCTATAAAATATACATTTTATATGCACATGAATATATGTATGGGATCTGCATAAATATGTGTGTGATATTATATGCACATATACAGAAAGAGAATGCTTGATTCTGTATTTCAATAGTATAAAATTACCAGGACATTGATAAGCATGAACATTCTAAACAAACAATTGTATGAAGTGTTAGTCTCCAACTGAAAAGAAGAGTAAATACTTACAGATTACATAAGTTTCTGGTTTGAAATCTTCCAATTTCCTCAACCTTAAAGCTTTGTAACTTCTGGCATGGTGAACTTGTTAGGCGAGCTTATTGACTGACATTTTACTTGGTGAAGAATGCTGTGCTCAACAAGACTATGACATAACAGTCTTCTATCTCTGTATTTCATTTTTCTGATACTAAAAAAAGTACGCATGGGACATTATTTGTGCCTAATAAAGGCATAATGCATTTTATACCATTTTAAATAGAATCAATATTTTAATAAACATTATTTATGCCTAATGAAGACATAATGCATTTTATACCATTTTAAATAGAATCAGTGTTTTAACAAATGCTTTCCATCTCTCTTTCTTTTGAATATATCATATAAACTGAATGAATAGGGAAAAGACCTCTTTCTGAGTAGGAGATAAAATGTTTTAAAGGCAACTTGGCAATCAAGAGAATCTGGAGGTGTTTAATTTTAAGAAAAAAAGAGTGACTGTGTCAGCAGAAAGGGCCAAGACTGACATAGCCCAAAACTATATAACACCTCGAGGAGAGTCCAATATTGGCAGATCCTTTCATGTGAATGTAACTGATAGTGTATAGTTAAATGCGGCATTTACCACTCTCACTGCCATCGTCTTTTGTCTTCATTCTGTCCTAAAGTGGAAGTTTCTAGATACCCTTATAGAAGCTGGCACAATGCTATTGTAGGAAGAGTAGGTACAAGTTTTACCTAAGAGTAGAGTAAGGAAGAGAAAGGGCAAACACCCAGGACAGAAATATAGTGTGTGTTCTTATTTTCTAAAATATCTCCATGCAGGCTAGCAGAAAGGTTTATGCTTTGCATGTCATAATGTAGAAAAAAATGAATTTTTCTGCAAACTGCTTTGTGGAACTTCAATATTTTCTGGATCGATTGTTCATATACTTAGTCCTAACATTTTCTATCAAGAAAAAAAAAATGACACTTTTAATAGTTAACACGATTTAAGTATAGTAACTGCATACATTTAGTGAAACCATATTTTGTCAAGTATGTGGGATGAGAGTTAGACCAATATTTTGAGATATGTAGAAACTACTGACTTAAATGAATTATTCTTATCTTAAAATATTTTTACATTTTAGGAGAGTGGAAAATTAGCCAGCTACAGTAAACATTTTATTTTATTTATTTATTTATTTATTTTTGGGGAGAGGTTTTTGCTATAGGGCGTGTGCACTCGCCAGACAGAAAGAGAGAGACAGAGAGATAGAAAGCGAGAAATCACCCCCCAGGGGGGATGGCCATGCTGCAATCCCTTCTCCTCCATTCTCCTCTCGGGATCTTGGGCACTCACGCACATGCGCCCGGCGTGAGTTTTAAGCCACCGGGTCTGGAACTCGAACCGTGATCAACTACGTGGGAGTCCAGCGACATAGCCATTACGCTAACTGCTGGTCCCAACATTTTGTTTTTTTAATAAGTGTTTTTTAGTTCTGATAATTTGTAGTTCTAGGGTTTTTTTTTTTTTTTTTTTTTTATAAAGGCAGTGATTTTTTTCTGTATTAGCCCACTGTCAATATGCTCATCTCTTTAGCATGTTGTTTTCATCATCCAAAACCAACTTAATCTAAAACAAAGGTTTTCCCTCATTAATTTCAGTGTAACATCCTTTGCCTTGAAAATGAAGAATGTTATGAGAAACTTTTTTCAATAGAAATATTTAGTATGAAATTTAATTTTTAAATGAATTACAGGTAGCAATGATATAGTGTAGACAATTCAATTTATACTTGTGTCTTTGTGACAAAATGCGAATGGCATTTGCAAATGGTCAAAACAATGGTTTATCTTCATTCATATATAAGATATTTAAAATTCATGTACATAGCAGAAAGAGTTTTACCCTTTCTTTAAAAAAGAATGCTCAGAAAAGAACCTTTATTTTTGGCAGATGCTGAAACTGCAGAAGTAGGCTAAGTAAAGATCAGTTAGTCATTTGCAAGTCAATCTCTGTGAGCAGAATTGGGGTGCTTCAGCAGATCTAGAAAGACAGAAAATATAAACAACATAATGGCCGTTCGTGAGACTAAAACATTGGGCCAGTGGAAAGTCTGGATTTTGACTATTATGTTAATAATAATAGATGGCAATATCACCCTCACATTTACATAAGCCTTGGATTTTAGTTGGAGCAGGAAAACTCCTATAACAAAGTACCCCAGAATTTCAGTAGGTTGGCACAATAAAGATTTATTTTTGTCCTGTCATAGTCTAGTGTAGGCCTGGGACTCTAAAGAGTACCAGTTCCTTCTATTGATTGCATTGTCCCCTAGGGCCCTTGCATTGCTCTGAGTCCTCTGCACAGGTCACAGGAAATGCAGACCAGAGTATCACACAGGAGGTTTTCACAGGTGGGATTTAGAGATGTCACACATCACTGACACACACAACCCATAAGCCAAGACTCATTCAGATTGCACACCTAACTAGAGGAATACCTGGGCAATGTAATAGAGCTTTATGCTCAGAAAGAAATAGGACCTACTGTGTGAATATCCAACCTGTCTCTGTTGTACTCCTTCATGGTTTATGAGTTCATTCCTGCCATAGGATCTTGGAAACAAGCACAAAACATCCCTAAAGTTGTTACTCTACTCAAAGGAGTCAATGAAAGTCACACATTTTAATTTTCCATTGGTGCACAGACTGCTACCTTCTATAGTAGAATTTTGGTTTCATGTTATATGAGAATATGTGGAAAAAGCAATACAGTTTGCTGAAACAATGTCAATCTTAACCAGGGCCCCTAAATACAGGTTTGTCAGTTTTGTCCTGCACTGAGGAGCTGATTCCCATAGACAGCAATATAAAGGGCTCTGGAGAGTTGGGATTTTCATAACCTCCACAGTGGTGTGAGGCAGCTCTGACCTAAGTATAGCAATTTTCATGATTAGTATTTAGACTACAGGGTCAGCTATGGTGGCAATGTATGTAATGTAATTCCCAGCAATGGAGACCCAACGAGAAGGTCCCAAATTTGCACCCTGGGGTCTTTCTGTGCATGTTGGTTGTGTATACAACAGATGCCTGTGATTCTGGGGTGGATTGTAGCATAAGGACCCTATTGGAAGTTTCTTGTTTCCTACCCTCTCTCAGAAGAAATAAGTAAGTAAATATTTAGAGAAATTTGAGCTAAAAATAATTCATCTCTGTACTGAGCTTATATTTGAAAATAAGAAGAGACTTTCCCTCAGTGTAAACATTTGGGTTTGAATCCTTATTCTACCAATTACTGACTGTGACATGGGTCATGGTAATTAACCCACAAGAGCTGCACTATTTCCTCCTGAAAAATAGAGATATATAAGATGACTCACCTATAATATCTGGAAACGAATGGAGATTTAATAATTGTCAGATCTCTTTTCCTAACAAGGCAGAAAAATAAATTTACAGATGCTGCATACTTTTTGAAAGTTGTATGAACAAGAGCATGTATATGAATTTCGCTAGTACATCAGAGATTCTTAAGTTAATGAAAACTGGTAACTCTACGATAAACTCAGAAATACTGCCTTATACTCCTTATACTTATCAATCTTTTGTTCTCTTGAAAGAGGATACATATGCTCATCAGAACAAGAGAAAGAGAGAGAGCAAGGAAGAATAGGAAGCACCCCCATGGGAAATGGTCACACTGTGATTCTTTCTTCTCCATATCTCTTTCTTTTTTGGACTTTGGGCATGCATACATATGCAGCCAGCATATTTTTTCAAGCCATTGGGCCCATGACTTGAACCATGAATAGGCCACGTGGGATCCACCTGCTTTATCTATCAGGCCGTGGGACCAGCCTACTTAACAATCTTTTAATTCAACAGTCAAAACATTTTGAGTGCTAATAATGTGCCAGGCACTTTTAGGATATTTTGATATCTATTCTATTTTTTACATCTGTTCTTATTCTTATTTTGTGGTTTAAAGTGTCATTTGTTTCCATGAATGAGAGACACAAACAGAGAAACAGAGACAGAGGTACAGTTTGCTGGGCACAATCTTGATGCAATGCTCTCCCCCAGTTTCAGCCAGACCTACATCATAGACACCTGTCTGCCCAAGGCACTCAGGGAGGCATCCGAAAACAGACCAGCAACCGTCCTATGTTGGTTAGTCTTGCATGGCACCACCATCTGGCCCCCTTCTATTTTCTGTTTACTCAGAAAATTGTATACTATTGAATTGCTAATAATACACAATTACTAATATAAAAATTGCTGTTGTTTCTACCTCTCTCACCCCACACTTGGTTTTATTTACAATGGAGAGTCAGTGTAAATTAATGAACTCTATCCAATTTGTGGAAATGATGCCCCTGGAAAAAGGAGCTCAATGGACTTTGTTAGTTGCCAGTTTAAACCACTTTTAATGGTAGCATGTCATAGTCCCTGCACTTTAGTGTTTTGTTTACAATCGCTGAAAAAAATCTATGATGGTCAGAATATGGGAACTAGAATGCCCAAGACGTTGAAGTCTTTTCATTCTTTCCTCTGAAATGAATTGGATAGTTAAGGCAAATGCTATATTTAATTTGTCTGCCTTAACAGAATCTGCCCCCAATCTTAAACAAGAGAAAGAAATTCAGTGGGTGTCTACACATAATCTTGGCAGTGGTCATAAAGGCAGGGAGTTGTGGGAGAAAGTAGGATAAGAAGTCTTTCAGTACATATTTTGGTCTTTCCTTTTATTTCTATCAATTATTGCTTTGCTTTTCAACTTGTTTGCTTAAGAAATAATTGTGGAAGTTGAAGCAAATCATTCTATCACTCTCTCAAATAGTGATCTTCTGATTTATCCATATTTCTCTTGAATATTTTCAAAGGTGAAAACATTTTACTTCAGTATTCATATAATGAATGTCAACACGGGTTTTATAGTTTTAATACTCTGCTCTCAAGAACGTGGATTTGTTGCCAAAGAGATGGAGACTCAAATTCTATGCTTGAAATTTGTTGCCAGTGTAGCCTTGGGCAAGTTACAAGAGTTCTCTAGAAACCTTTTTGCAAAATGAAAAAAATTAGATCATACTTGCAAGGTTGCTTAAAAGTTGGCAATAATATATATTAAGCAGCATATGTACTAAGCATGACTTATTAGATACATTCAGTATTATTTATGTCAGAAAGTGATTATTATAATACTTGCAAAGTAAACAACTGCTTCATACATTGAACAAATAATTGAGTAAAAGACAGAATTCAGTTGATTGCTAATTGTATACATAACCTGATTTCTATATAATAATGTATACAAAGCAAAAGAGAAACATTGGTTATAAGTGCTAGCTAATGAAATGTACAACCCAAATGCTTAAAATACATCGCCTCATCACTACCTCTGCTACTAGTATGGGAAGCTTCCTTGAAAAGCAAAGTAGTGATGGGGAGGAGCGGAGCGTGAATTTTTTAAATGAGGAAATTGAGATCCAAATTCTTACCCCATTTTATGAAATGTGATAGGAATAAAACTAATAAAAAAGTAGAATTTTAAAAGCCAAGGTTGAAGCAGTGTAGAAATGGTACAAGACTGAGACTGTTCTATTCCTGCTTACTCCTACACAGGCATTCTTTTTTTTCCCCCTCCCTTGGGTAACATTGTAATGTAGAAAATGTATATTTGCATTTTCAGAATGTCAGTAATCTTGAACACTAAAATGCATAGTCTTATATGTATAATTTCAAGAAGGAAATTACATTTAAAGAGAACTCATTTAACGTCCCCTTACTTTTTATATGTCAATGCATAGAGATGGAGAAGCTAAAAGTCTGCCTATAGAAAACTGGGCTCTATCTATTAGGTATTTTTATATTTAGCACAGGCAAGAATATTAGCATGTGTCTGTATACCCAAAAAAGAAATAAAATGGGTCAAGCCTTAAAGATGTTTTAACAGAACTTTCTCTTTTGTTAACTGTTACATTTTCATAATAATTATGAGTTTTTCTGTGTTAGAATGCCCCTTGATGTCTTGTCATAATTTTGGGTATTATAGAAAATAGTCACAAAATAGAAAAAGATAGAGTTGATAAATGCAGCTTTGAACTTTGTAATCTGCAAAAAGTACTAGCTTATTGAAAAGAATATTCTGTAAAAACTTTTTGTTATGCAAAATAGTTGGAATTGCCAATGGGTATGTATTTATAGAATTACTTAATACAGTCAAGTGTTTTTATCATTTTCAGTCCTTTTTCAGATACCAACAGTGTACACAACTCTCTGCTCAGTGGGATTTGGTGGACCAGAGGTTGCAGAGTGGTTAAGACTCTGGATTTCGCATGGCTGACTCCATGATTCAAGTCCTGGATTCAGCAGCTTAATAAACATGCTAGGCATATGGGCATATGTATCCAAAATCCCAGCAGGAGACTGGAGGAGAAGTGTTTGTGATATGGCTATGCCTTCTGGGGAGTGATTTATCACTTTCTCTCTCTTTGCTTCTCTCTGGCAAGCACATATGCCCTATGGCAAAAATGCAAAGATCACTAAACCTTTTATGTAGACCATTGTATTGAATTATATGGGTGGATCAGGTATCTAAAGAAGCAGGTACCAATGTCAGTTTGCTTTTGGATTATGTTGATTGGGCCAACTCACTTTTAGCTTTGGTATATAAACTATATTGCCTGGTTTCCTTCCTGACCTATGACTTGGATTTTGCCCTGGAAAATCATTTTAACTTTTCCTTTCTTTTATTTTTTTTTTCATTTCAAATCTAATTTATTTCCCTTTGTTTTGCTTTTTTATTTAATTTATTTCTTTTTTTGTATATACATTCAATCGCATTGTTTAGCTTACAATGTGAACATTTCAATATGTGAACATTTCTCCCCAGTCCCGTTGATCAAAATGTCTTCAACCGATAACACCACACTTCCCCATCCCATCAGTGTTCTACCTCTGTATCCAGCACTATTCACGGTCGCAAAGTCATGGAACCAACCCATATGCCCCTGTATGGAGGAATGGATTGAAAAACTGTGGCACATATACTCTATGGAATACTACTCAGCCATAAAAACCAACAAAACCCTGGCTTTTGACAGAAAGTGGAAAAATATGGAAGATTTACTGCTAAGTGAAGCAAGCCAGGCTATGATGGAGAGACATTGTATGTCCCCACTTAACATATACTGAATGTCTGCACTCTATGGCTGAAACTGATTAACTAATGGTTCTACAAACACAAGAGAGGGGTGTGACTATAAGATGAGGTATATGTGGAGGAGTGGGGCCTAGTGAAGGACATTTGGAGAAGGGATACGGAGGTAGAACATTAACTTTTCTTTTCTTTCATGTACATATAAAGCATGGGGGTAGCTGTGACTAGTAGAACCAATAAAGACTGGTCATTTGTGAAGTTCTACACAATGAATCTGAGGTATGAAACTGATGATAAACACTCTTGTCTAATGTTGCTAAGCTAACAGTAAAAATGCAAAATTGCAGTGGACATGTATAACAGAATGCTAGACATAATGTAATACTGAATATTAAATATATGACAGATAATAACACATATTTGGGGTTATATTTTAAGGTGACTTAGTTAATTCATAACTTTTTCAAGATGAAAAAGTCTAGGGGCCAGAAGGTTTAGTAGCACTTAAGGCACTGAACTCCCATATGATTGACTGTGGTTCAAGTCCTAGACCCAGAAACTTGAAACTCACATCAGGTGTGTGTGCCCACCTACTCAGAATGGAGGAAAAGATATTATGGCATGTTCATCCCCCTTAGATATTGATTTATCACACTCTCTCTCTCTGTTTCTATGTCTCTGGCAAGTACATGCACACTATAACAAAAATCTCTCACTCTCTCTAAAAAAAAGAAAAGGTGTAATTATACCAGTAATATACCAGATTCTATTGGTCCAAATTACATTTTTTTTCTACATGGCTAAATGGTAAATGACTACCTCTGGAAAATTATGCTTCTCTTCATTTGAATGTCAATATCATACAGGATTTGAAAGAATGAAAAGACTAATTCTTTTAACAAAAGGATCTGAACTACTGAACAACTGTGCACCTATATGCAATGTCTTACCTTAAGGACAAAAAAGACTTAAAGTCACTGAGATGTTTGTTGAAAATGAAGTAACAGGAGCTAGAAAATTATATAGTGGTTAAGGCACTGTTCTCCCACATGGTCAACGGTTGTATGAGTCCCAGATCTGGCATCTTAAAAACCACACTAGGGCGCCAGCAGATGGCACAAGAGTTGTAATACTGGACTTCCACATGGCCAACTCTTGTTTGAGTCCTGGACCTGGTGGCTTGAAAATCATTCCGGGCACATGTGTTTATATGCCCAACATCCAGGGAGGAGAATGGAGGAAAGGGGATTGCAGCATGGCCACCCCCCCCTTGGAGGGGGTGATTTCTCACTTTTCCTCTCACTGTCTCTCTCTCCAGTGAGCACATGTACCCTATGTCAAGAAAAAAAAAAAAAACTGACATGAATTTTAGAGTACAGGAAAAATAAAGTTGATTAATTAAACAGTTAATTTTTTGTTGACATATTCTAAATAAACTGACAATATGTGTGCTCTTTTTCACTTAGTTGATGTCAGTTAGCAGTTCAGCTGATACCTGAAATATAAACACTTATTTTTTCTGTCTTTAATTCTTCAGATTTACCTTATTCTCAATAAGAAAGTTTCTGTCTGAGAGAGCAGATAGAGGTAAAGGGAGAAGTCATTTCCTAGGAAGATGGCCATGCTGCAGTCTTTCCTCCTCCATTCTCTTCTTGGGATTTTGGACACACATGCACATATGCCTGGCATGATTTTCAAGCTACCAGGTCTGGGACTTGAATTATGGTGGCTGGACCCATAAAGTTCACTTTTTAAGGTTTATTTATTTCTCGAATGTATGTATGAGAGAGAAAAAGACAGTACCCCCCCACACACACACACACACACAACTTGCTGTTGAAGTCAGGATCTGCATTCATTTTCAGCCATCTCTGAATCTTGGGCACATGTATGACTGTTACATTGATGGAAGTCTCTGCAACTGAGCCTGGAACCTTCCATATGAGTCAACCTCACAGAGCATTGCATTTTACTGCTTTGCTACTGACTTGCTCCAAGATACTTTATATTGATTGTTTTTCACTCTACAGTAAGTCCAGATTTTGAAAGATCTCTTTCCATCAGTTTTATTCCCTTGGTTTTTGTGCTATTTGATTAAAAAAAAAAAAAAAGGATGCAATAACCCCTTTCATTGTATGTACATGAAAAGGAAAATTAAACTAGTTTCTTCTGTTCCTAGATTCGTTTCTCCATAACTAATTCAGTAGGTAGGTTTGAACAGAGTTCAAGTGGTTAGACCAACATATTACAACATTTTAAATCAAGTAATACCTTTCACACAAACATTTTGGCTCTTCACAGGCCTTTATTCATAGATAAAGATTGGGAAAGACTGTTTTGAACCTAGTATACATGGATAGGGTAAGTTTTGCCAGAGTTGCTGAAGAGAAATTGCCAGATTTTTACTGCTGCTAGTAACAAACACCGATAGTGAAAAGGAACATAATTCTGAGCCATGTAGGCATTAGAGGTCAAATGGCACACAGACATAAATATGGAACTATCAAATACATTATTGTGCCAAGAAGATATAACTTCTGAATTTGTGTTTATCCCTGTCGATTCTACTTAAAACACTCAGAATATAGTTTCTTCAGCTTCTTGTCCTAATTAGCTCAGCCTTCAACAATGAACACAAACATTTCAGAGGTCACTATTATTCTTACCTAGGATTTTACAGCACACTGACCTATGTGCTATTTAAATTCTGGGGTTTGAATTTCACATCATTGTTACAGCTTTCCAAATGCCACTGACTGTAGATTTCTGCCAAGTAAGGCTTATTATCAGCAGTGGGGTTATGATGTACTGCAGATAGCAGTTATTCAGTTAAGGCCAAAGTCGTTTATTTCATGTGGGTAGCTTATAGCACACATTATGTAGGAGAAACTGACTATTGACACAGCTAAAGAAATAAATGAATAAGCACAAAATTCCTTTTAGCATTTCCCTTGAAGTTACTTTCCCAAATTTAGCACTTCTCCATTTCTTTCATCATCATAAAAATAATCATCCTTTCCCTCACAAGGAAGAGTAGTGTAATTGTTGAGAATAATTTTAATTTAGGTTCATGGTCTTCATAGATTTAAGATGTGTTTAATATGCAGGTTTTAAATATAAAAAGCATTCTGAGAAGTTCTGGAACATGTACAAAAAAGTCCACATATCATATTTGCAAAAATAACATCTTGAATTTTATTTCCTCTTAGCACTCAATTTCAAGTTTTGTCTCCTGTACCTCCCAGTGAGCTGTTACTGAAAATGAAAATATCTAAACTACAAGCCAACATAACAAAAGTTCATCTGGATAATTTTTAAAGCTCATCAGTTCCTACAGAGTTTGGGCCTGTGAAGAGCCAAAGTGTTTGTTTGAAAAACAGATTCCTTGGGTTTCAAAGCTAATCAAATGGAAAGATGTTTTGAACTCCCCCCTCAACACATACACACATTTCTTTTATGGTTTGCATAGCTAGGGTTTGTTTCTTCATTGAAAAACCTAGTTTTGTAAAAATAATTACCTCGGCCATTTTCATTATGCTTCTCTTTATTCTTTTCTTCCGGTAATACACCTTTACTAAACTGATTTCCTTTGCACCTCTGCTCTACATTTAGGTCAATCAAAAGTCATCGCAGTTACATAAATTCAGTGCCAGTTTCCACACAACTAACTAGTCACTTATAGCTGTGCCTTGGAGTGACTGAGTGCTCCTCTGAGCTTTTATATAATGGCTTTCTTGTCCTGACAGGTCTCTGCAACCTACTACCAGAGGCAAGTTACAAATCTACTTCTCCCCTTCAAACATACACTCATATCTAAAAGCATAAGAATCCAGCTACCAAAGTAAATATGGGACCAGTAGAAAATAAATCAGAAAGAAAGAAAGAAAAAAGAGTAGACACTGATTTCATGACCATTACAAACATACTTTCTCAGGCTAAGAAAACACCTCACTATAAGTGCTCATCTAATTGCTCAAACACTGAAATTTGCGGTTATATCTCATTGGACTCTACATAAATTATATTGCCAGAAAGAGAAGCCAGTGGTGCTTAAAGTTGGTAGCTACTAACTAAAATCTGTAAACTTGTATCTTTGCAGCTACACATCTAAAAATTCTATTACATTTGTCATATATGTCTTGACTGTCAATCAGCTTAAATGGAAGTCAATCCATTTTGAAAAGAAAGAGGAAAAGTGTGGGTCTAATTCATTTGATTGCCAGGCCAAATAGTTCAATCTTCCATTTTCTTTGTAAATGTGACTGACATTTTAATAGACATTAATCACTCACAAACACAGGCTATTTTATTACAAAAATGAAAAAAAAAAAACCCTTTACTTGTGGACTTTTTTTGTTTTGCTTTCAGACTAAACTGAACTAGTTAGTATTATTTTTTAAAAATCTCAGTACAGTTTTTTATAAGCATTTTCTACACTGGATTTAATTTGATTGCATGGGATAACTCATAATATTTTCTCTTATTTTTCTTTCATCTCTATCGAAGAGGATATGTTTATAAATGGTAAAAGCAGAATAAACACTGATGAGGTAACTGAATTTTAGAAGATATAAGGAATTATATGAGAACATAAAAGTTCCTATAAATTATTTTTTCCTCCTCCTCAGAATAAATTTATGTCCCAGAATATGCATGTTATTTCCTAAGCCCTTTATTCTTTGAGGAATAATGACAAACAGTAGAGAAAGAAGACTAGAAACATAGACATTTCCTTATTGTTCAAAACTGGAAATAATATAAAGGTAGCTTTAGCAAACATCTGATTATTAAGTAGATGGCTGCAAGAATTAAAAAAAAAAATCAATCACTATAAACTAGGTTGTGTTCACCAAATATCTAAACAAATAAAAATAGATTCCAATCTGATCTCATTTCATCCTTTATGGAGAGAACAGAGTTGAGAATGCACACTATAGGGAACCAACAGTTAGCGTAATGGCTATGTCGCTGGACTCCCACGTAGTTGACCGCGGATCGTGTCCCGGACCCGGTGGCTTCAAATTCACGCCGGGCACGTGTGCGTGCGTGCCCAAGATCCTGAGAGGAGAATGGAGGAGAAGGGATTGCGGTGTGGCCATCCACCCTGGGGGGTGATTTCTCGCTTTCTGTCTCTATTTCTCTCTCTGTCTGGCGAGCGCACGTGCCCTATAGCGAAAATCTCTCCCCCCTCAAAAAAAAAGAATGCACATTATATTAATTTAATTATCATCATATCAGGAATGAATATTTTTAAACAATTATTTTATTTAACTTTATTTTTTTTTTAAATTTGACCAGAGAGTGAGAGAGAGAGAAAGTGAGGAAGCAAGCCACCAGTTTCAATATTTGAACCATGGTTACCATGTGAGAGTCCAGCACCCTTAAACACCATGCCTCCTGCCAACCCTTCAGCAGTGAATGTAATGTATCTCAGTAGCCCAAAAGGAAGAACTATGGAAAATTTTAGAATTATTGGATTTTGTGACTGGTTGGATAGCAGATTTTTTGAAAGCCGCTGATTATTTGATTTATAAAAATTCAAAAATTTCTCCTGATCAATGTCCTAACGTGTTCCAATTTAGTTAAGAATTTTCAATTATTTTAGCAGTGACTTCAATGAAAATAGTTGGTGACAAATTTCTATATGAAACAAACCAATGTACAGTGAATGAACAAAGCAAAATCAAATACAAAATGGCTAAATAGAAATTTGTAAAACAGTAATTTTATATTAGCCCTGGTTTTCCCTGATCCACTGTTCATTTCCACATTCAGTTATTTTGCTATATGCAATGAGACGGGACCTGTTACACACACACATCAACCCCCCTCTGCCCCAGAAATACTATTTAATTTGTATTTGAGTAAGAGTCCTGTTTATTACCTTTACATTTTCTTATTTTTTATTTCTTTAAATATTATTTGTTTGGCTTTTTTATTGGTAGTGGTTAGAGGAGAGGTACCCTTGGTAAAGTCAGAACTATGACATGATACTCCTGTCCTCCAGCCTTCCAGTTAGGAACATGGATATCTCAAGTGTGCTTGACATGTTCAGGTCGATCTTGTATCAAATCCTAGGGCCCATGTGCCTCTCATAGCACACAGTAGCACCTTATTGCCCATACTACTGTGACTGAGCCCATTTTAATTTAGGCATTATAACATGATCATCATTCCTTAGGTTCAATTACATTTTTTCTTTTTTTAAGTACCTGAATCATGTAACTACTGGTTCTAGTACTAGTCACCTGTCTCATATGCATACATATATGCACATCATGGTGTTCTCTGTGAGGTAAAACAAAACAAACAAATAAACAAAAACAGAGATGGATGTGACTCTCAGAATCACAGGACTCGAATAGCTGTCTACTGGCAATATGATGTGACTAAGCAATGTAAAAGATCATCTGTGAGGACCTCCAGCCTAGTTCACTGAGGATCAAGAAGCACATTTTGATCAAGGCTATTTAACACGGAAACAATAACAAATATTGCACATTTTATTACTATTTCCAGTTAATCTTCTTCCTGCCATAAGAAAAACTACTTTTCATAATTAGCTATAGAAATAATATCAAGAAACAGGGACAAAAGTGTATGCCTCAGAAATATTGATGTAGGTAAGTTTTTGGAAGTGAATCATTTCTTCTCATGGGATCTTAGTATATTTGGACTTAAATCATATACACAGGAGCAAGACAAGGATGCTGATTGACCTAGACTTTAGTATCTTACAAAGAAGTCCAGCCACACTTGGGTCTTTTCTACTATCCATTGTAAATAAATCAGGTGAGCACCAAAACTGACAAAGTACACTACATCTCACCTGTGAAAGATGAAGAGAAAATACTAGGCTGCCAAGATAGCCGCATGTATTTTTCTATGCAAAAAAGATGTCATGACTTTCCTGACAACCCAATACATACGAAGAAATAGGATATCATTGGGTGGCTTTGTCTAATTGAAAGGGCTGAAAGAATGATAATGGTTAAGGATGAACCAATGCTGGAGATTATAATTTATTTAAAAGTTTATTCTGAGAGAGAGAGAGAGAGAGAGACAGGAGAAGGAGAAAGGTACATACAGCATCCCCAAGAGGATCTTTCTGAAAATTTAGTTTCATTAATTATTTTTTTTACATTCAATCATTGTAAATGAATTTTCACATCATGGATGCACTGATAAGTCCTGGCAAGCTGTGCAGAAAGGGAACTCTCCTACACTGTTGGTGGGAATGTAAATTAGTAAAGCCACTAGGGGAGAACAATATGGAGGTTTTCCAAAGACTTACAAACAGAACTATCAGATGATCCAGTAATTCCACTCTTGGGTATCTATCTAAAGGATAGAAATACACTCAGTCAGAAAAACACTAGTACATCCATATTTATTGTGGCATTGTTCACAATGGCTAAGACCAAGAAGATCTTGATGTTGCAATCTACCACCCAGAACATACTATGGGAGGTCTCTGAACTTAATAAACAGGCAACTTTCCCATGTAATTCTGCCTCATAGATTGTTGCATTTTATGGCTGTTTCACTGTCCAACCTCTATCCACAGTAAACTTAGTTACAGAGCTGCCTTCATGCAGTCAAAGGGGCTTTCTTAAGAACCAGCCGTTAGCGTAATGACTATGTCGCTGGACTCCCACGTAGTCGACCGTGGTTCGCGTCCCAGACCCGGTGGCTTAAAACTCATGCTGGGCATGCATGCGTGCGTGCCCAAGATCCTGAGAGGAGAATGGAGGAGAAGGGATTGTGGCATGACCATCCCCCCTGGGGGGGATTTCTCACTTTCTTTCTCTATGTCTCTCTCTGTCTGTCTGGCGAGCGCACATGCCCTATAGTGAAAAACCTCTCCAAAAAAAAAAAAAAAAAGAACCAGCCCTTGGCAAGTGAAACTTACCTGTTTGATTGTGGCAAGTGAAACTTACCTGTTTGATTGTTTGATTAAGCTGTCGATTTACATGAAGTGACATAAATAAAGAAAAGAACTTGGAACAGTGCCTAACTCTTATAACTGTGGACTATTACTCACTATTTTTGTGTATTCATGACCAATTCTTGACATCTAAATGTATCAAATATTAATGATTTTATGTAGTTCAACCTCGTATATTCAATGTTTCTTTTTTCTGAATATGTTAATTAGAAGGTAAATTTGCTGTTAGAAGGTAAATTTTCTTGTCCCATCCTCAACACTAATATACACAGAGTTATTTAAAGTTTAGAGTTTTGGTTACAGTGAGAACCTAAAACACTGTATTATTGCATTTAGGGCATTACCATTGAAAACAGATGCCAACATCCTGAGAGATTTAGAAGTCTGCATTCCTTATGCTTCCAAGTTCAGATAAATTTTAAATGAGCAATATCTGAAAGAAACAAGTATATGCAGTGTAGACAAGATAAAACTTGAGGAGATAAAAATGCTGCTTTAAATAATTGAAGAAAAAAATATATATTTTTTATTATTATGTGGAAGGTAGAACTGGATGCAGAGGTAGTAACTAGAAGATGAACACAAGTGAAATGGAGAGCACTCCAGATGCAGAATAGCTGCCTCATTAGCTGACACCTTCTCCCTCCCACTCATGTGGAACAACCCTATAGCTCCCACCAACCCACGGAGATGCTGAACAGAAAATCTATGTGGCCACTCTAAATATTGGCTATAAACCTGTCTCTATGATCTCATACTTGTTTAGATGTTTTTGTCTGTATGGTTCCAAAAAATTGCTCATGCTTATAATTTCAGGACTTTTAGATCTGTGGCAACTTTATCACTGAAGCTTCTAGTCCACCATTTCAATTTTAAGGATGAGACTGAAGAGAGGTTAAGCTAGTTCCTTCAAGTCACATTCAAGTCTGAAGTCAGATGCCTGAACCCAGAGAATAGTGCCGTTTCCTCTGGATCACTTTTTCCCATTTTTTTAATTATAAGTAAGAGCCTGCAGATCCTGCTTTTGAAGACTGGGGATTTCAAGGTAGAATTTAAGTATTGTGCTCCTTTTCCTCTTTCAGGCTTTTTTTTGTCACTCCAGGTTTTCACCTCAAGTTTCGAATTTTTGCTTTCCCTATAAACTTATTATCCTGCTACGTGTCATTATCTCTTAAGTGATTCCCTACCTGCTGTGTGTCTGCAGCTGTGCCCCTGTCCTTATTTAGTTCTAAACCAGACTTATAAACAGCACAATGTGCATGGTGTTCAGCCTTTGTAACACATTTCCCAGAATTCCCTTGAGGCTATGATAGTGGCTGAAACCACTAAGCTGGATGAACTCAGAAAGCCAGGCCTTCTCAAAGAGAGGGAAGTATGGAGGTGAATTCAAAATAAATTTCTTTTTTTGTCATTTTTTTCAGTAATTCAGAATTAAAAATGTTCCTATGGTTTTTCTCTCTCTTTGTTTTAAACATTCCTCTACTCAGACACTTAGGAGCTTGAATTAAAAAAAAAAAAAAAAGAAAGAAAAACATCTGATGCCCACTAGTATTAATGTCTTTTTTTAAAAATTCATGTCAAATTCCTGTGAGTCAGTATCAATGTCATTAACAAACCCGTTTTGTGAGTTTAAGAGGTTCCTTGTATTTTTCTAAGCTGTCAAACTGTATAGTGTCCATTTATTACTGCAAAATGTACAATAGAGATATCATAATGAATTAGGAATTTTTACCTTTGCTTTTTGTTAAGAAAACATGACTATATATAATACCTAGTGAATTCTACCCTTTTGAATCTGAGTGATTAAAATAGATATATATCAACTGTTTTGTTGAGGGAGTTGATATGCATAATGATTTCTGTGAAAATTTACAAGTTCCATATTTAACCTATGAATACAGCTGTGTGAATTTTAAATTTATTATTTTATGCATTAAATTTATTGTATAAAATGTGGAACCGACCTAGTTTATGAAAATACAATAGGGTCGATGTTACTTTCCTACTATTTTCCTAGACATTGATAATTTTGAAAATTTTAAGAGTGTATGCATTTTAAATATTTTAGACTTGATACCATCCTGATAGAGAAAGATGATACCAAGAATTAAGTATTCAGAGTGTTAGGTAAAGAGAGATTAATAAATCTAGTATTGAGAGATCATGTATCTGCAGAAGAAAAATAATAAGTAGTTCTTCAAAATTGTCTTCTTATACATTTGAGCCTATAAACTAGACTTACCTTATTCCTTAAGAATTATGTTTTAAGGGGCCAGCAAGTGGCATGGTGGTTAAGGGTGTGCTGGACCGCCACATGGCTGATCATGGTTCGCATCCCAGACCTGGCGGCTTGCTTTCTCATTTTCCCTTTCTCTCTGTCCCTCCCTGGTCGAATGAAAATAAATAAAAAATTAAATAAATAAATAAATTTATTTAAATGAAATAATTCTTTCAATTTTTTTTAAAAAGGATTATGTTTTAAAAGTCAGTGTTCAATTTCAATTTCTCATTTTTAAAAAAGTCAGAGAATGCTAGGGCTTTCCTTTCTGATCACAGGGCAGTGCAGTGGTCCATAAACAGGATAACACAATTTGAAGACTTTTATATTCACTGTCTGTATTAGTCAGTTATTGTGTTGCTAACAGAAATACCTGGCTGATTTCTAAAGAGATAACGGTTAATTCAGCTCACAGCTTGCAGGCTCAGGATCCAAGGACCAATTCTGGTGAGGCCACAACACGGATCTTGATCAGAGTGACTTTCCAGAAGTGTGGGTCTTCTCTGGTCTCCTTTGCCCTCTTTTTTTTTTTTTTTATTATTATCATAATCTTCTTTATATTACATTGGATTACATATAACTTTACATTGACTTCCATTGCTTTTTCAAAAGGGAATGCCATGCATGTCAGTCAATACAGAGGCATCGATCTCCCCGCTTTATCATTCAAAGTCTTTTCCATGCATTTCCCAATAATTATTATTATTATAATTTTTTAAAACAGTCAATCACTATTTCTCATTTTGCTTGTTAAAAGACTTCACCCATCATGAAATACTTCCCAGACCAGTCCAGTTGAGAATACTATACACGTCATCTTCAACAGATAATAAACCATATCTGTTTCTCACTAACATCCCCTCTATTGTTCACTTGCTATCTTTCTCTATCCTCTTCTCTTTTTTTTTT
>NW_006198649.1:1013939-1025369 GCF_000334495.1 Tupaia belangeri chinensis
CGGGGGGGGGTCGCGCCAGCGAGGCCGTCCCCTGCGCGGCCTGGGGCGGGGCGTGAGCCCCACCCGGCCGCGTGGCACGCCCCCCGGAGTGGGGGGGCGCCAGCCAGGCCGTTCCTGGCGTGCGGCTGCCTCCTTTGCCCTCTTATAAACACACCAGAATTCCATCACAGGCTCCCTGCCTAAATGAGCTTACTGCATACAAATGCCCCGCCCTGGGGATTAAGTCATCACTTAAGACTTTTATAATACAAACAAGTGGAGTCCCAACACATGGATTTTGGGGGACATCCACATTATTACACCATCTTTGCTTCTGAAGAAGGCTGATTAGTAGAAAAGCAAATATCCACATACGGTCTGGGCCAGTGGTCCTGGTCACTGTTCCACAGTTTGGGAACAGACTTGGGCAAAAGCGGGATAGGCCTGTGAGTTGTAGATTAAGTGGTGAAGGGAAATTGGAAAGCCAAAATTCAAAAATGAACTTGTCATTAAAACAACAAGGCCTACCTATGAGTTGAACTAAAGGAATGGTCAAAAACAAAATCCTCAGGACCAGCAGTTAGCGTTATGGCTGTGTTGCTGGACTCCCATGTAGTCGACCGTGGTTCGAGTTCTGGACTCAGTGGCTTAAACTAATGCCAGGCGCATGTGCATGAGTGCCCAAGATCCCGAGAAGAGAATGGAGGAGAAGGGATTGTGGTGTGGCCATCCCCCCGGGGGTTGATTTCTTGCTTTCTGTCTCTCTGTCTTTCTGGCGAGTGCACGCGCCCTATAGCAAAAACCTCTCCAAAAAAACAAACAAACAAACAAACAAAACCAAAAAAACCAACAACAAAAACAACAATAAAAACAAAATAAAAATAAAAAACAAAATAAACAAACAGACAAAATCCTCAAAGGGGCTTACTATGACCACAAAGGAAAGACAGAAAATAACTTCAAAAGAAAGCTCATGAGGACTAGTTGGTGGTTCGGCAATAATGACACTGTACCCAATGGGAAAGTTTCCAGTTGTGACCTAGGGCATATTTGTTCATGCTAGGCAAGTGTACTGCCTGTTGTTCAGATGGACTGAGACTGGGAGTAGATGCAGGATGCTTATCTTTGTCTCTTTGTTTCTCTCTCTCTAGTGTAAGAAACAAAACAAAACAAAACAAAACAAACAAAAAAACTTTGAAAAGAAGGTCAGGATATAAAGGTTAAGTATCACAGGGGTTCTCAACTCAAGTTCTCAAGTTACAACTGTACAAATTTTAAAAATAGAAACGAGAGGGCTCCAGATCCCAGAAATATTGATCAACTTCTCCAGATAATTAGAATCCAAACACCTGTACATATTTAAAGCTCTACTAGTGATTTTGATGGGCAGCCAAGTTTGAGAAACACTTGTACAAGAACAATTCTTTCAAGTGGCTGGAGTGTTGCCACAGTAGTTCTCAGTAGTTCTCATCTGCACCATTACCACAAGTGGGAGGAGGCCCTTAAAGGGTGTCCAGCAATGCCAGAGATGAGCTGATTCAATGCAATGTCCATGTCCTTATTACTAATGAGTAACTGAGACCTTTTCCTTTGGAAAACAAACCAAACCAAAGAAAATGGATGTAAGATATTTGATCCCTTGTTACTGGTTCCAGGTTGGCATTAATTATATCACTTAGAAGAAACAGTACAGTACACCTTACCCGTTTTAAATGATTAGTAAATAAATTTAGAAGACTTTAGATCACTATCCATTTATGATTATTTGCAATGCTGTACCTAGTATTCTTATTAAGTTCTGCCAACAAGTTTATTTTACTTCATGATTTTATTATGGCTTTTCAAAAATATGATGTATTTTAGACACAGACAGTGGGGTATCACTGTGCAATACTGGAGTCATATGGGAAGGTCAGGGGATCAGATCCTAGGTTCCTAGGTTGATCTGAGCTTATGAGTGTGCCCACAGATATGCCCATGATCATGGATAGCTAGCATTCCGTGTGGGGGGCCGAGGGTTGTGACATGCAGGACCTCACTGGTGTCCTTTACTCTCTCTGACTATTGCTTTGTCTCACTCATGAAACAAATAATTAAAACCTTTTTTTTCTTTTGGAAGAGGTTTTTGCTATAGGGCACGTGCGCTCGCCAGAGAGACAGAGAGACAGAAAACAAGAAATCTCCCCTCAGGGGCGATGGCCATGCTGCAATCCCTTCTCCTCCATTCTCCTCTCAGTATCTTGGGCACGCACGCACATGCACCCGGCGTGAGTTTTAAGCCACTGGGTCTGGGACATAAACTGTGGTCTACTACATGGAGTCCAGAAACATAGCCATTACGCTAACTGCTGCTCCCACAATAATGAAAAACTTTTAAAAAATATGATTTATTTTAAATAAATGCCTGGGAAGAATTAATTTATTTAAAAAACAATTACTAGTGGCTGTTATTGACTACGTTTTGCTAGGTTTAGATACTATGAAAATGGGACATTTTTCTATCCATGGTGTTGGGGCCAGCCATTATGAGTATTCATGATTAATATTATCTTATCTTTCCTTGAGGTTTGGTAGATTTATGAATATAAATATTTATTCAAACACTTTTATTTCAATAATGAAGATTATAGTATTTGCTTATACCTTAACAGAAAATTGTTCAGTTCAACACAATTCAGAATATTAAAAGTGCTAAAGTACTAAAAATGCAGATGATAAATAAAACATTTGAGTTATAAATGAAATATTATTCACCAATAGAATGAATAATTCCAATTAGGAGTGAGTTTCAATGTATTTTCCAGAGAAGATACTATTGAACATGCATTTTGTCAGATCAATAAAAAAGGACACATACACATTATAGACAGAGAACAGTACCAATTAAGGTATATGTTACGTTCTTATAACAAAACTGGAGAATAACTAACGGACAACTATAGAGCACATGTGAATGTGTATACAAATGAAACAAAAAGGAAGGTGTTTAAAGAATGGGATATTATAGTGTTAATAGTTTATTTTAAAAGGCAGCAAACAATATACATCTGATGAAATCAAACTTTTTAGAAAAAAACTGTCAACATTGTAAGAATGTAACCAGGAAATTGGTGAATAGAACCGAATAGACTGGCAACAAATAGGTGACAATGAAGCAAAAATGTGCCAGGCAAGAAGGCCGTAGAATGAAGAGGGCAGATCTGAGAGCTGTCATGCATGTAGAACCAACAGGACTCAGAGGCCATCCAGGAAACACAGCGTAAAGGAGAAAAGATGATGCTAAGTTCCTGGTCTGCATTGGGGGACATTATATGAAGGGATCTTTAAAAAGTTCATAGAAAATATGTATAATATTTAAAAAATGGTGAGGGTGGGCTTGTGGACTAGTGGTTAAGGCAGTTAGACCCCACGTGGCTGATTACATAGTTTGAGTCTCAGAGTTGGTATCTTGTAAAATACAAGATACCAGGCACATGTTTGTTCCTGCCCAAATCTCAAAAAGAGGAAGAGCTGACAAAGAAGGGATTGTAGTGTCAACATTCTCCATGGTCATGCTTTCTCAGTTTTTCTCTGTCTCTCTCTCCAGCAAGTGCAGACATCCTATGGAAAATTAAAAAACAAAAAATACTGTGAGCGGATTTCAAAACAAAAATTTTTGGCACCAAAATAAACTCATACTTTAATTCCATTTTTGGCAACTTTTTGAAGTCCCCTGGCAGATTTTAATTTCAAGACAAAAACACAAACCAAGCTTAAGGAGATCAGATTGATTTGTGAAACAAATTGAGTTTCCTTTTGAACAAGTTACATTTGAGGTACATGTGATATATCTGAATCAAACTGAAATTGAATATTTGAAAATTTGGAACTGAAACTCAGGTGAAAGCCTGGATGAGCAGCAGCTTTTGGCTACTAGTAAAAACAATAACCCAGATAAATGATTTTAACAACAGAATAATTATTATAGACGACAATGTTCCAAGGTGGAACACTACTTTAATTCAGTACCATATCTCTTTTTAATTTGTCTTTACTATTTGTCTCTATTAATGAAAAACCTTTGTCAGTGTCCTCAAGGAGGAAGTCACAGCTCATTGACCCTGATGAGGACACATACCCTCAGCTAAAGCAGTTCCTACAAGGAGAATGAAACAGGTGTGATTGGCTTACATTACGTTGAATCAGTAGGGCTGGAATCAAGTCCATTTTCCTGGCCACTTAGCTACTTGGATCAGGGTTAACTCCTTATCAAGTTCAGCTGTGATAGCAAGAGAAACTACATCAGAGTGGGGAGAAGAGAAGGAACAGATCCTGAGAGGGAAACAGTGCATTTTTCGGAAGATGGCTGAAGGCATGTAAGGAATAAATAGGTGTTTGGAATTAGACAAAACAGTCCACAGAGAAAAAAAAAGAATAACAGGACAAATCATGAATGAAAATTAAATGAACTGACAATATTTTAAGACATAAATTTAGATGGGGAAGTCAGGCAAATATTCAATTCCTGGGAGAGTATAGTTTAAACAATCCTCTAAGTTTTATATTCCAAATACTAAATAATATTAAATAGGAATAGGTATTGTTGGGTCATCAAAGCAGTCATGATGCATTTTTCTATAGAAAAACATTAAAAAATACATCATAACTTTTTCGACAACTCAATATATCTTAGAAAAAAATCGTCATATGAACTATTAAATTGGGCAACTTAAGTATGTAATATCCTTGCAGCTGGAGATATTGATTTTCAGTGAGCTGTGAATGGTGACACTGTCTTAGAGTGAGTGAATTAACAGACTTTTTTTTTTAAAGAGGTATTTTTGCTATAGTATGTGTGTGCTTGTTAGAGAGACAGAGAGACAGAAAGCGAGAAAATACTTCCCAAAAGGAATAGACACTCTGCAATCTCTTCTCTTCCATCTTCCTCTCAGGATTTTGGGCATACATGTACACACACCCGGCATGAGTTTTAAGCCTCTGGGTCCAGGATTCAAACAGCAGTTAACTATGTGGGAGTCTAGCAACATAAACATTACACCACCTGCTGGTCCCAAACGAACATATTTTTATATTCACTTAAGATTTAGAAATGTTGATAAAAGATATGTTACAAAGAGAAAATTAAAGTTCTATAACTAACAGAGGTGAGAACCCAGGCAAGTTGCTTTATGAAAGCTAGGCAAAATTTTCTTCAAAGAAAAACAATGACCAATAGAGTCACATACTGAATATTGTTGATATTTAATAAACCTTGAAAATCGAACAATGTTGTAGCAGTAAAACATGATGCTCTGTGAGGCTGATTCACACACTGCCCTGAGTATGCTAGACACAGTTGTGCTCTGGATCCGGGCTGAGTAACGCTGGAGGTGGATAATGGCGTCAGGATGTTGTTAGGGGTACTGTCTTTTTGTATCTCTCTTTCTCTCTTACATTGAATAAATAAATAAATAAAGAAGAAGAGGAAGTAAAAGTTTAACCAACCTGTTCTCGGTCAGACAACAACTGAAACAATGAGAAAAGAAAGGGACAGCATGATGTCTCTAGTCTTCTGTTTCTTTATCTCAGTAGGCTGTGTCTTACTCCCATTGAGTTGAATGAGGAGCCAGCCCAAGACTGCTGAACAGCCTCAGTGTCCTTTACAAAAGGAAGCCTCAGGCTGTACAGCTGAAAGCCCTCCATGTCTACATGTAATTTTTGTAAAAATAAAATAAATGAGAAAACAACTCCTTAAGATACATTTGGGGCAAAACATTAAATAAAGAAATGTAGGAAGATGCTTAAAATGTGATGGCCAATGTTTGGGATAATTCTGCAGGCAAGAAGGATGAAGAGTAGATTTGATTAAATGCTAGGAAAGAAGTAGCAGTATTGTTCACTCACTCTAGTTTATACATATGGGAAATACTTGACCATGGTTATGAGTTGAGGGATGGTATTCAACAGAAGTTCAGAACTTGGTTATGACATACAGTATAGGCCAGGACACTTGAGCCTGCCCTGGCCAGGCCTCTTTGAGTGAGCCTGTGCTCTAGGCCTGGGAGCAACTTTGGGACTTTTGGTACACAAACATGTGTGCTGCCCTTCACAGCATGACTTGGTCCTTTTCACTAAGTCATAGATCCTTAGCTTGCTACCACCTCATCACGAGCTGAACACTGGTCAAAGAGCCAAGCACCTGAAGTTACTCAGAGCTCCTCTGAGCTGGGAGGCAGAGCTCTCCAATAGAAATGCATTGAGAACTAAGGGTGAAATTTCCTCAATCAATACTACAGAATCTACTCCAATAGATAGGAGAAAAAAAAGTTAAATACTGCATCAGGTGACTAGGAATCAGCACAGATCTTGAAGAAACTAAGAAAACAAAGTGGTAATTCTTCCCTAGCTGAATGTAATAGCCCCTCACCAATAGTGGTTAGCACAGAGAAATACACAGTAATGTCAGAAAAAGAATTCCAAATAGTCATAGTAACAAAACTCAGTGAGATGCAAGAAAAAAACAGACATTCAGTTCCAGAAAATTAAAAAAAAAAAATCATTTCAGGAAATGAAAAAGGAATTTTACAAATAAATAGATACCATAAAAAAGAATCAAACAGTACTTCTGGAAACGAAGAATACAATACAGGAAATTAAAATCTTTCTAGAAAGCATTAACAGCAGATTAGCCCATGCAGAAGAAAGAATTTCTTTTTTATTTATTTATTTTTTGGAGAGGTTTTTGTTAGGGCACATGCTCTCACCAGATAGAGAAAGAGATAGAAAGTGAGAAATCACTCCTTAGAGGGGATGGCCACACCACAGTCCCCTCTGCGCCATTCTCCTCTCAGGATCTTGGGCACACATGAACATGTGCCCAGCATGAGTTTTAAGCCACCGGGCCCGGGACTTGAACCTCAGTCGACTACATGGGAGTCCAGTGACATAGACATTAGGTTATCTGCTAGTCCCCAGAAGAAAGAATTCTAATCTTGAAGACAAAGTCTCCAACATATACCAAATTACAACAGAAATTTACTGTCTTGTAGTTCTGAAGAATAGAAATCTGAGAGCCAAGTGTTGGCAGGCCTATATCCCCTCTGAAGGTGTGAGGGAAGGATCTGTTCTAAGCCTCCTCTTAGCTTCTGGTAGTGCCTTAGCTTTTGAAAGCATTAACTCCCATCTTTACAGGGCATTCTCCTTGTGTGCATGTCTTTTTCTTTACATGGCATTCTTTTCATAAGGACATTAATCATACTGGATTAGGGGCTCGGCCTACTCCACTATGACTTCATTTCAGCTATCACATTTGCAGTGACTCTGCTTCCAAATAAGATCATATTTTAAGATACTGGTTTTATAATTTCACCACATGATTTGAGGGAAAATTCTATCTGAAACACATACTGAAGAATAGAAGTAGGGAGTTTGGAACAACGGTTGTGGGAGATAGGAAAAGGAGTTGACTATGTTAGTTTTCTTTAGAAAGCTAATACATTAATTGAATGCTAGCAATGAATAGGGAAAAACAACTTTTCTCCAAATGTGTCTACCTTTACTAGATATACTAAATTCAGAAATAACATCAGAATACACAATTATTGCAATAATTTATGAGTTTATATCTGTTATCACATGCACATTCATGTCATTGTACTCACAAAGAGAGTCGTATCATATAACGAGTAAAGTTAACATGCGAACAGAATAAGTCGAAGACTGGTGTGAAGACTTGTAACGAGCACGTATATGACAAACACTTAAAATACATGATTCAGAGTAAAAATATGTGGAGGTATTAGAAATAACACAAAAAGCTTGAAATTACACTGGAACCTTAAAAAATTGTCTCTGACAGGTCTGTAAGAATAAAATTGCAGCATCAGCTGAGATAAAAATAGGTTTGAGCGGGACTGAAGAACATTTGGATTTCAAATATCTAATAAATTGTGGCTGGGAAAAGCTAAAGTACTTCAATGATACTGTGTGGTACTAAAGATTTAGAACAACCAGCCCCAATTTCAGGATAACTAATATCACTGAGGGCTGCCCTTACCAGGAAGAGCGATTTCTTTCCAGGTCATGAGTCAATGGCATATCATCTCTAATAAAAATTTTACACAAACAACTTTCTTAAGATTTGTCTTGCACTCCATCCCATCTTCAACACAAATCTATCCTGTGTCTTTATTAGTTGGGTCCTAGCTTCTTGTATGTGCTCTGAAGGTTAAATTCAGGAATTCAGACTTCAAATTGCCTTATACTTGTGAAGTTTATGTTTCTTTACAAAATACTTTTTTCACAATTTCTTTACCTTCAGTTATCAGCTATCTTATTTTCATCATTTTCTCAGGATCAACTTAATTGTGTAAGTATTCGAGTGCCATTTATCATTTAAAGTTTTATATAAGGAGCAAAGTATGAAAATCACTACTAAATATATAAACCTTCCAATAGTCTAGTCCATAAATTTACTTAAATTACAACCATCGATATGTTCAGCAGTGGTTATTCAATTTATATTTCTTGCCTTAATGAATATAGGAAGTAAATATTGACTGATTTTAAATGACTCATCCTTTTATAGCCATCTCCATAACTTTGATGAGAAGCAAATTGCAACTGGTATTATACAAGATATGTTAAGGAGCTGTATTCTGTATGCTAGTCACCACCTTTCCAGAGCTCAGTATTTAATAATATACACATTATTGGCTCCATCTACTCTGAAGCATGCTAGACTATAGTGCTGGAAGCCACATGGTGGACAACAGGTTCAGATCTCAGTCTGGTCACCCTAAAACATGCCAGGTTCCCATGTAAGGGTCCAAGATTCCAATAAGTTAGAAAGGTACCTGTTTTTTCTCTTGTATGTACATATACATATTCTCTATCATAAAGAAAAGTAATCTTTAAAAACTTAAAGAAATATGTATGCTTGAAATATGTGTTCACCACATATATGCATTAAAATTTAATTTTTTTAAAAGGTTTTGCCAGAGGGCACATGCATTTGCTGGAGATGCTAGAGAGAGACAAAAAGACAGATGGAGAGAAAGAGAGTGAAGGGAAGCATCCCTTGTGGAACATTGACACACTGCGATCCTTTTTTTCCATTTCTCCCTCCATTGGGGATTTGAGCACACTCACACATGTGAGCTGCCTGGTCCCAGCCTTGAACTCTGCAATTGTCCATGTGGAATCCAGTCATCTTAACCACCACATCACCAGCTGCCCCATAAATTATTGAACTAAAACACAAACAGAACATGTAGGTCTTTTACTTTTTATTTTGCTTCTTAGTTTTGCTATAGAGCACATGAGCTCCCAGGAGAGAGACTAAGACTGAGAAAGAGAAAGTGAGAAGTCAAACCCTGGGTTATGGACCACTGTAATCACTTTTCCTCCATTCTCCTCTTGGGATTTTAGGCATGCATGCACACAAGCCCTTCATGTTTTTCAAGCCACTGGATCTGGGATTCAAACTACAGAGTCAGCTATGTGAGATACAGCGCCTTAACCATCATACTGCCTCACGAACTCCAGATATTTTTCTCTACAAAGGACAGAATATAAGTATCTTTTGAAGATGAGGGGAAAAAGGAACAGAATAGGGAAGAAAAAGTTAAGTTTTTAATCAATTTGAGTAAAGGAGAATGTCTTTCTTTTCAGCAGTAATGTGTTCAACCTCTAATCTTTCTGTCACAACTTAAATTAATTGCATAAATTAGCTGTGAGATCGTGTGAAGGGAAAAGAAGCAAGTGGTACCATCTTCAGAACTGGAGAAGAATTTAGGTTTAGAGAAAGTCAGAGTCAAGTTTTGTCAAAAAGATTCTGTGAAGGAACCAAGTATTGAAGAAAAATATGTTTCATTTTCTAGAGATACAAATATGCAGGAAAGATATTTCGGGTTGAGGGTTTTGAAAATGGGAGACATTTCCAGAATAACTTTTGAATGAACAAGTTGGTTTAAGAAACAGGTATTTGTTTTTGTCCTGCTTTTTTACTCAATAGTTTCTTGGGACTCTTTCTTTCACCTTTCTGGACACAAGTTTGTTTGTTGGTTTGTATATAAAAATAGAAAGTGATCCATTATATCTTTTTCATCTATCGTTCTATCACTAGGTAACTCTAAAAATTGGATAAAACAGAAGTCTTCAGTAGGCAGAGATACATGCAATTAACATGACTGAGACAGTTGCCTTTCTACTTTCAGAAAAGTTTCTCCACATGCTTATTAGTATTTCATATTGTCATTTAAAAAATTATTTTAGCTGTTCAAATATGTGTGTAACTATATTTTATTGTGATCTTAATTTGAATTTCCACATAGGGAAGTGTTTTAAATTTCTGGGTCTCATCACTTGCACAGTAAGATTTAGCAACTTTGGGATAGGGCCCCCAAACTGTGTGTGTAACCAGTTCTTGAAGTGATTTTGATGATTGTTCAAGTGTAGAAACTGAAGAAGAAGAGTCTGTCAAATTTTAGACATTATCAATTATGAGTGAAGGAGTTAAACAGTGGATCTCAGCAGGTGGATAAGGTGCTGAATTTCCACACGATCAACCATGATTTGAGTCCCAGGCTTGGGGGCTTGGAAATCATGCCAGGCATGTGCATGTGTGTGTCCCAAATCTTCAGAGAAGACAGAGAAGGGATTGTGTGGCCATTCCCTCTGAGGATCCCTCTCTCTGTCTCTCTGGTGAGCACATGCACACCATGACAAAAACATAATTAAAATCTGGATCTTGAGTGACAAGCAGATTGTGTAATGGTTATGTTGCTGGACTCCCACATAGTCAACCACAGTTTGAGTCCTGGACACAAAAGCTTAAAAATTTATCCTGGGCACATGTGCATACATGCCCAAAATCCCAAGAGGAGAATGAAGGAGAAGGGATTGCAGCATAGCTATTCCTCCAAAGGTGATTTCTCACTTTCTGTCTCTCTGTCTCTCTGCTGAGCACACATGTCCTATAGCAAAAATCTCTCTCTCACACACACACACACAAAAGTGGAATTTGGTTAAGAATTAGAAAACAACCCAGTTCAAAGGGGGCACACATATAGCCTGAGGCCTGATAGTTAAGGGAACTGGATCCCATCAGACTAACCACACGGTTTGAGTTCTCAACCTGGCATCTAGAATCATCTGTAGGGTGTCTCTGTGATCAAACTTCTGAAATAAAGAAGAAGGGACTGTAATATGACCATGCCCCCATGGAGATGGTGGTGGTGCTTTTTTCCTTTCCATCTTTCTATGGTAAGCACAAGAGCACTTTGACAAGGAAAAAAAAGAAAGGTTTTGGGAATAGGGTACTGGTGCTCAATCCTGGAGCTATATGGTAGAGCTAGAAGAGCTGAGTTTGGATTTTCAGTCCTACTGAACATGCCAGTCATGCCCCTGATCATGGCTAGGCAGGAGGCTGAAGGCAGGATTACATTGTGAGAAGACATTGTCAAAGTATTT
>NW_006198649.1:1025385-1026903 GCF_000334495.1 Tupaia belangeri chinensis
CCCTCTTTTTCAAGAAATAAATAAAACAACGTTTAAGAAAAATGGGAAAAGATGTGAATAATAGTACATAAATTCATCAAAGATAGAAAAATAAAAATTTAGCATTTGAAATGATGCTCAATATCACTAATACCTAGTGAAATGCAAATGAAAATCAGGAGATTTGAATTACTATGCTCTTATAGAATGTCTGAGGAAAGGTGGTATTAATACCAAGTGCCTGTGAGGATGTGAAGGATTCCAGACTCTGAAACACTGCTGCTAAGATACAAAGTCCAAAGTTTCATTATGAATTCTACTTTCAATCTATGTAGTCTTACATGCACCATTTCTACTGTATCCTCTTCTATTTTTGTTTGTTTAATCTAACAGTTGGTAATGGTAGTACTTTTTTTTAGTGACTTATCATGAGGCATAAATGGATAAATACATGTGAGGATGTTAGAACAGGGCCTGGCATATAACAAGGACTTGATCAAAGTCAGTTAATGGAGCCTACTGCTGAACTCTGGGGACAAATAACTGAGGCCTGCTGGGAACAGGACTTCTAAAAGGCAACTACACCTGACAGGTTATGTTCCAAGGCTGTTTTTGGCTGGCTATAAGCAGGGTCTCAGGAACCAAAAAGAGCACACAGCTCCTCTTAAAACTGAAGGTGCTTATACCTGTGGTGAAATGAAATTCTGTTTAGACAAGCGGTGGGCTTATGTTTACAAAGAAAAACATAACACAGTGACTCCTGGTAGCAAACCAAATAAAACCAGAGTTATCTGGGGAAAGTATGCGTGCCCATGGAGCAGTGGGATGGTTCGAGCCAAATTTCAAAGCGACCTTCCACTAAGGTCATTGGACCAGAATCCATGTGATGCTGTATCCCGCAAGGATTTAAAGTAATGCAGAGTAAATGAGTAAAAATGGAAAATAAAAATCCATAAAGTCATCTAATGTTAGCTTATTGCATAATGTAGAAGATTTATCATTCATATATTTTATTCTATTCTCTTGACAGGGAGAATGAAATAAAATATTTACTGTTAAATCTTCATATTTATAGATCATAAATACCTATCATTGAATGGGTAGCAGAAAGATTAAAAAATTAAGGACTGATGGGTTCTCTATTTACTTTTTCACTTAATTCTAGTATAACTTTTGGAAAAGGAACAGCATTTATATATTCATATTTATCAGTTACAAAGTGAAACGACTGGAATAGACAAGCCTGTTGGGTTGTTTCTATTCTGAATTCCCTTCTGCATATCAGCAATACGTGAACACAGCAGTCTGAGCACTCCATGGGAAATGATATTCACGTGATCAGGTACATGTTACTCATGCCGAGCACACAAAGCACATGCAAATTCCCCTCATCTGTTTCATCTGAGTAAGGGTGACCTTTCACAGTCTGGTCTGAATTACAAAACCTTTCTGGGCTGCTACAAGTGAATAGATCATATTCTTGTAGCACCCATAAAAGTCATACTTGCTGTCAACTTGAGAAATTTTGGTTCAGTGCTC
>NW_006198649.1:1027106-1027519 GCF_000334495.1 Tupaia belangeri chinensis
TCCCTGTCACAGGAGAAAGGCAATTCTTCTTATAAGGAGGACAAGATGTACCATGAGAAAATATGAAAAATAACCCATTCTTGGACCCAACCGCACCCGAAGCTATATACTTCAAAAGAAAAATGTGTTTATATTTTTATGTAATTGTTCAATATATGTTTTAATCTTCTCTGAAATATTGTTATTTAAGATAAGGTTGGGCTATACACCATGGAGTATAGCACCCCCCATTTCTCACCAAAATATACAGTTTACTGCTGGTTCTTTTTTTTTTTTTATTCATTTGGCTATAAAAAAATTTCAACTCACTTCACTCTTTGGAAAAAAGATTTTAAGTATGCCTCTCAGTATATTTATCTAATTGAAAGTACCTTATAATATTTACTAAATTTAAACACTTTATTTCTATTCTA
>NW_006198649.1:1038049-1079171 GCF_000334495.1 Tupaia belangeri chinensis
TATATACACATATGAATATATATTCCATGAGAAATGCTGATTTGGAAAAGCCTCAAGGTGTTATTTATCTCATAGATTCAATCTAGAATATGACCATGATGACATGGAAGTCTGATCTCAGAAACTATTCTTCAAAACAATGAGGATGACATCTGGCTTTTCTTTTCAGCTGTCTCAGTACTATTATGTATATAAGCTGAAAGAGAAAAATGGTGCAACTTGATTGAAGCACAGCCATAAAATTCATATCTTAACAGATGTGTCCTTAAGTTTAAAATAGGAGTAAAAATGTGAATCAACCTCTCTGAAAGTTTGCACAGCTGTTGTTAAGTTTTAAAGGTGGCAGCATCTTGACAGTTCCCAAGAAACAGGCAAAAATCAAGTGTGATGCTGTGATGGCTGTTTTAGACAAGAGTTTTGAAATGTTGATCTTCTTTATTCTTTAATGTGTTTCAGGGGCCAAATAACTATAGATCTAGTATATGTCTCCTTTGACTGTGTCTGTATTCCTTTTCACCCTGATAAGAGTTAAACACTCCCTGTTCATTATTTATAGATCTATACCAACAAATTGTGGATAGATATGGATATCGGGTAATTGGTCAAGTCTATTCATCCCTGTCATTATAAATTCACACCTGCTCTAACTTTCCATTAACATACATGAAGCACACTCCTATTTTACTCCTGTAATGTTTTTTTCCTACTTAGTTTAAAAATTAATTAACCCATCAGTTCTTCAAAAAATTATTGCACACAATGTGTGAAAGTCAGGCTCTGGGGCAGTTAAAATATATATGCAATCATGTACCTCTCTTAACAATGTTTTAGTCAACAACAGACCACATGTGCAAATGACAGCACATTAGATAATTGGCCAGACCATATAGCTCGATTTGTAGTAGGCTATACCTTCAGACTTGTGTAAGTATACCATATGATGTTTGCACAATGACAAAAATCTCCCGATGATGCGTTTCTCAGAGCATGCTCCTCTTCATTAAGTGATAAAAGACTAATCAAGAAGGGAGTTGTCCTCTTTAAGGAACTTTAAGACTCACTCCAGTCATGGGTAAAGAGAATATTTGTGATTATGGTTTTACCACACTATCATACTATTGTTCAAAACATAGTTTCAAGGTTGGCTCCATGGCCTAGTAAGTAAGGGAGATGTATCACACTTGTCCAACCACAGTTTGAATCCTGGACCCATGATTTGATAGACATTCCAGGTGTGTGTGTGTGTGCGTGCGCCCCAAATCCCAAGGATATGGAGAAATGGAAGAGAAGGAATTGTGGCATGACCATACCACATTGGAGGTGAGTGGTGTTCCCTTGGTGTCTCTCTCTGTCAGTGCATATACCCCCTAGCAATTTATTAAATAAATATTTAAAATTACTCGTAATACTTGGATTCAAATTTCTATAGCTTAGTAAAATATTAGTCTTATTTCTACATAATAATAACAACAGTGTTTGCCTCACTGGGTTGTTATGCTTAGGGAATAGTATTACGACCCTTAAACTTTGTTTTTGATGAGTGAATCTTCCAGAATGTTGTGGTATGAAAGTTAGGTATTAAACTCTTCTGGGTATTAGCTGTTAAATTTAAAAACAACAACAATAACACTGGCAAAAGGCTCATAATAAAACTACAGATGGGTAAGATCCTGTGAAAGTAGAAATTACCTGCTGACTGAGCATAGCAATTGTTGGAATAGGATGAAGGCTGTGAGGTAGAGGGGAGAGTTAAATATGAGGGCAGAATAAGAAGTAGCCACTAATGCAAGTAGAAAACTTTCATTTAGAAAAAGTAAAGTGTCATGAGTTACCAGTATATTAAGACATAATTTCTCTTGCTTCTTCTCCACACATATCACCACCTACTATTACATCTAGCAGTTGGTTTTCTGTCTCTTTCCCCATCTGGAGTGTAAGCCTTTTTATAAAAGCAATATTATTTATATTCTCTTTATGTACATTTAGTAATTGTTCAATAAGTAATTTTTGAGTTACCTCATGAGGAAATGAAACATCTAAGTGTCTGTTCAGGAGACAGGGATAAATTTTACAGAGGACTCTCAGAAGAATGAAAGGTAATCAAATAGAAAAGGAAAATGAGATTATGTGATCAGTAAATGGCATGGTGGTTGGAGCAGCTGGATCACACATAGTCAAACACATGATTCAAACCCTAGACCTCTCAGCTTGAAAAATATGCCAGGTGTGCCCAAAATCCCAAGAGGAGAATGGAGAAGAAGGACTTGCAGCATGACCGTTACTGCTGGAGAGAGCATTTTCACCATCTCTTCTTCTCAGTGTCTCTCTCTGTCTCTCTCTTGACAGCACATGCGCATTATAGCCAATGTGTTAAACTATGATATAATAGAATAGCTATGAAAACCTAACTCCATTAACTGGAAATTTTAGAGTCAAACAACAGATCTTAATATTCATCTTCTGTAAGGTTTTATAGTGCAAGAACCAAATACATATTTAAAGAAAAAAGAAAAAGAAAAATTCAACTGATTATCTATAAGACAAACATACTAGAAAAGTGAAGGAGATTAAGAAATTGGTCTTAAAATTAAGTCTTACGATTGTTTATTAAGTGTATTCTCTGGACTAGCAGCATCAGCATCACCTCAGAAACAATGAGACCCCATTATTTCTGAGAGCACTCACCCTAGATCTACTGAATCAAAAACTCAAAGGCACAACCCAGAACTCTGTGCTTTAATGGGTTCTCTAGGTGATTCCAATGCTGTCTAAGTTAAGAACCATACCTTAAGTTGAAATAACTTGAAATTGTGAGGCTTGGCTGGGAAAGAAAATGTTAATAGTATTACAATCAGAATAGAGAGAGCTGTTGGGCCAGATGAGTGAGCTCTTGATAAAGCTAGTAGACAAATTCCTATCATTCATAGCTGCAATATGAGGTTAAAAACATTTAGTTTTTCCTTCTTTTTTGTTCGCTTGTTTTATTTATTTATTTATTGCACAGCTGCCTGATAATATGGACCAAAATTAAGGTAATATTCAATTAATTGTATGTGGACATATTCTGCTTTGTTAAAAGACTGAGAAATGTATCCTAAATATATATGAAAACTGTGTTAGAGAGAAGTTGTAGTAGTATTATTAAAATGAAAACCAACTCTAGAGGGAAAGGAGGTGAAGGTACCCAATAGACAGGCACACGGAAGCCCTTGAGAGAGAGGTGGACTGGCATATACCAGTAACAGACACGTACTCACTTGCCTGAGATGTGAGGATTATCTGGTCCCTTTCTATATCAGTCTTGAACTCTTATCTTCAACTTCCCATTGTGCCTGGACTTTCACTATTAAAGGCTCATTAATTGGTTAAAGCCATTTTGTATGTGGAAGTTCTAGGTTAAAGTGTAAAAGATTCTAGAAGGAATCTTTCTTTTATTCCTAGTCTTTGTCCCATGCACCCAGCCTCAGTTAGTTTACTTTATCTTATGAAGTAATAGGTAGGTGTTAACCTTGAAAAATGAACCGAAGAAAAGGTCTACTGTGTGTGTGTGTTACTTTGTGTGCGACCTTACCAGGGTCTCCATCTCTCCACATAAAGTAGGAATTACCCTATTAAGAAGAAAGAGTATGGGAACTTGAACCATTCAAAGTTATGAGAGAGAGTTGTTACAAAATTACGACAAAAAAATGGAATTTAAAAAGTAACCTGAATATCACTAGATGAGGAATTAAAGTGAAAATTGTTGAGGTGGAACATCAAAATTGGTCTGGGAAGGATGTAGTAATATATTTATTGTGTAATTAATTAGGTGTAATTAAATGTGAGCAAGGATGAACATTCATATCAGAAGCTATTGAAAATTTGCATTCGAGGCTGACATTGAATGCAAATTCAGTAAGGTAAGGATAAGATTATTGACAGGATAGTATAGAACAAGAGTAAATTAATGATCTAGTCAAATAAAATCCTTCAGGAGGTCAGTAAGTGGTGTGGTGGTTAAGGCACTGGACTCCCACATGGCCAACCACACTTTGAGTCCCAGACCTGGTGGCTTGAAAATCACTCGGGGCACATATGCTTTTGTGCCCCAAGTACTGAAAGGAGAATGGAGAAGAGATTGTGTCATGGCCATTCCTCCAAAGAGTGATTTCTCACTTTTCCTCTCTCTGTTTCTCTCTGTAAGTGCAGGTGTCCTATGGCAAAAACCTAAAAATAAAAATAAAATAATTTAAAAAATCCTTTAGACTATGTTTTGCTGTGTTCTGCTCCTTTTAAGTGCCTGACCTCCACATATTTTTAATCCTGGTCTTCTAGACACAAAAATCATAAAATTAGTGAGATTTCATTATTAAGCACTTTTCACATGATTTAATGAGAAAACAGTATTTTAGACTAGTTGTATACGGCAATAATGTAATTTACAAGTAAGGAGTATACCTAGTATATCATACCCTTAAATTAATTTAGAACTGTAGGTAGTTTCTTTTCATATATACCATGAACTAAAACAGCATACCTCTTAAACAAACTACTCACCTTTCAAAACATAGCAAAAAATAATAATGAGAAGAGTTTCTAATTTTTATAATTAGCTTTTCAAGTATAAACACATCAGAGATTGTGCCATCCATTCTTAATTGAAATGTATTTCATTGTTGATTTTTTCCCATTATGTTTAAAGAATTTAGTTTAGAGGTTGTTTTTTCATTAGTTTTTTTCAGCTCATTTTAGAAAAACAAAGCAAGATGGTTTAATTCATCTAGGATTGGTCGTAGATAGATAGATAGGTAGATAGATAGATAGATAGATAGATAGATAGATAGATAGATAGATAGACAGACAGACAGATATAGATAGATGTTAGACAGATAGATTTAATTGCCAGAGGGCTTGTGCCCTTACAGAAAGAGAGGGGGAGAGAGAGTAACTCCCCATGGGGATGTTTTCATATCATGCTCCTTTTTCCTCCATTTCTCCACCCATCAGGATTGTAAGCATGCATGCATATAGACCAGGCATCTTTTTCAAGTCACCAGAGGCAGGACTCGAAACGCAGTGGGCCATGTGGGATCTGACTCCTAAAACACAGTGGTTAGCCTGGACTTGAACTGTGCTATTGGCCACGTGAGATCTAGCCATCTTAACCACTATGGCACTGGTTGGCCTGGCTAGATATTCTCAAAAGTATGAACTGTCTAGTGAACTTTCATTATATGCACATAAAAGTAATAATCAAAATATACACTGCTGATCTGACATTCACAAGTCATAATGTAATAAGAAGAATCTAGTTTCATGCTCATTGTGTTCTTAGAGTGTAAATCACTTTATGCAAATTTACATTTTTATGAAGTAGAATTTCTGAATATTTTTAGCCTTGAGATGGCTTTAAAATGCAATAATCTTTTGGCACCAGAGCTTAACAAGGACAAATATCGTGCAGTGAAACAAAAGGTCAAGTGATTGAGAATATTTAAATACGTTCTTCATCCTTATGCAAAAACAGGCAGTATATTTTTGTTTTATCTGCTACAAAGTGCAACCTATGAGCTCTGTTAATTTTCTATTGAATTCTATTTTTCCTCTTAAGTATGATTGCAAGATTTCAAGTAGGGCTGCTAATCTTTTATGAGTAAATTTTATCATGAAGGATTCTTTACTAGGAAGATATTTCAATTAGTGCTAGCACCATATCATTAATGGCAAGTGAAAATACATAAAAGTTGGTGCAGCAATGATAAGGCAGGTAGCAGGGCATGGCTGTGTGCTACTGGACCTGCCTGAGAGGCCAAGGTCAGACCATGGGTTGACCTGAACACACCAGGCATACCTATGTGCACACTTGATCCTGGTTAGCATGGACGATGGAAGGAGGATCGCAGCGTGAGACCCTGTCAAGGGAGCCTCTCCTTCTTATGAAATAAACTAACCTTTTAAATTAAAATTATTTCTTCATTTTATTTTATTTGTTATTATTATTATTTTTAAAATTTGACCAAAGACACAGAGAGAAAGTGAGAGAAGGGGAAAATGAGAAAGCAAGCCACGGGGTCTGGGACTTGAACCAGTGCTGGCCATGTGGGAGTCCAGGGCCATTAACCACCACACCACCTGCCGGCACCAATAAACTAACCTTTTTCAAAAAATTATTTTTAAATTATTCTAAAATTAGAACACGAATTTAAACTTGTATGTATTTCCCTAATGGAGATCACTTTGCTACTGTGATATTTACAAAATAACTAATACATAGTTTACTAGCATCAATCATTAAAATAATAAAACTATGTGCAAAACGATGTCTTTTAGTACTTCTCTGCTAATCAAGGAAGTCTTCATTTGCTCTTTTAATTTTAACATAGTGGGCTTATCAAGTCACATAATAGTACATGGGCCTTTTTCTTTAACCATTGTAACATATAGATGCAAAATGATTTCTAAAGTCTCAAAAAGCTATTTAACACTTAATTTTCATAAAATTACCTGCACCTCTGCTAATATTCATTGCTTCATTTATAAAGATTATTGGTTATGCAATATTATATCTCTGGACTGAAAGGTCCATATGGAAATGCCAAGTATTGGGAACTTGTAAAGGAGAACGTGTGCTTTCTGCAATGTCAAAAGTTTGTTTATTAACTTAAATTAATACAAGGCTAGCATTTATTACAATATTCATGTTCAATAACTTCTTGTACGAATTAAATGAGAAAGTTCTATTTTGCGAGGCCAGATATACTTACTGTCACTCACTGAAGTAGATTTTGCAACTTTGCAATTAATGTCTAGAGGGAACATTTATTAGCTGCTTTGCTTTGTAGCAGGAATCAAGAGAGCAAGAAAGTAAAATTGACCTGAACTTGTGGAAGAGTTCAAATGCTAAATCCTGAAATTAATTAGAAGATGTATGACCACCCTTGATCTTGATTCTAATCCAATTCTAATTAAACTTACACCATAAACCAAGAATTCACACACTGGGATAGCATTTCTTTATTTATATAATCATTTTTAGGTACTCTATTTCATGCACAGACTGAAAATAAGTTCTAATTAGCTGAGCTACTCACTGAACAATCTCTGTGGTTAGGATGTAAAATAAAAATTGAGCCAGCAAATGGACACAAAACAGAAAAAATGCAATGAGTGATTTGGGAGGTGGTAGAATTAGACAGAAAATCCTCTTGTAGACACTGTTTTATTCTAAACAGCCTTATAGGCCTAGTAGCTTGTTCATATTAGTACACCATCTTTTAGATTACCACAAGGAATGAAATGAAACAAAAAAGAAATATGGATGGTAAGCCTCTCATCCTTGATGTTCAAGTTCCTATATCAAATATCCCGATTGTGCTTTTGTCATCTTCCCAAACTCTTCCATGTGTAGTGCAGGGTATGGAGGCACTAGACCCTTCTAAGCATGCTTTGTGGATTCCCCACCTCTATACTTTCCCTTTATTCTTTAGGGTCCATGTGAAATGTGGCCTGATTTCTGACATATTCCCTAAACTATCCATTATCATTTGGCCCTGTGAACCATCATAGCACTTTGTACTTGTTCCTTGATAGCCTATTCACAAATAATCATCTTTCTTTCTTTCTTCTTCTTCTTCTTTTTTTTTTTTTTTTAAAAGATATGTTCTTGCCATGTCACAATCAGCTGCCTCAGCTTCCCAGATGGGACTACAGGTCATGTACTATGTCCAACTCTTTTTCAGTCAGACTCTCGCTATGTTGCCCAGCCCAGGCTCCTTCTACCTCAGCCTGCCCAAGTGACTGGGATTATAGGCACATATCCCTAGGCCTGACTTTAGTTTGGGCAGGGAATTGGCCAGGGGCCTCATATATGGTACTAGTCTGTGGAAAACAACATCTTAGAAGCATGTACCTCCAGGCTGGGTTTAATTTGCCATTTTAATTGGGATACCTCAGTGAGCAAAACAAACAAAATGCAGCAAGATAGTAAACATGGTAAATAAGAAATTATACATCAGGACCAGCAGATGGCATAGTGGCTACATCGCTGGACTTCCACATTGCCAACTGCAGTTTGAGTCCTAGACCTCAGGGCTTAAAAACTAATACGATGCATGTGCATACATACCCAAAATCCTGAGATGAGAATGGAGGAGAAAGGATTGAAGCATGGACATCCCACTGGAGGTGATTTCTAGCTTTTTCTCTCTGTCCTTGTCTATCTCACTGGTAAAAACACATGCCCTATACCAAAAATCTCTTTAATTAAAAAAAAAAAAGGAAAAAAAGAAAAGAAACTATATATCATATTTTAGCAAGAGCAAATAGCTATGAAAAAAATAAGTAAGCAGGGGAGAGTGGAGATTTTGGCAGAAAGGAGAAATGCAAATTTATATCCAATGGTCAATGAATGCCTCACCGAAAAGCTGACATTTGAGCAAAGATTTAAAGAACTGTGCATATTGGGAGAGGCTCAGTCTGGGTGGAGAGAGTGATCAAGGAATTACGCTAGCAAAGAGCGATTCCAGTGAAGAGTAGGTTGAAGTCAAGGAGTCCTCTGGGTCAGATGTAACACAGGTTTGTTGGCCAATGTAAGGACCCTGTTTTTTCTCTAGAAAGTTGAAGCCATTTGAAGGGTTTTGAGCAGAGCAGCACAAAGACCAGACTTAGGTTTCTAAAGCATGACTCTAAATGCTGTTTTTAATAATAGAACAGACTATAGAGGGAATGGGTAAACTGGGAGTTTGAGCGGACTCAGTCGTGATAAACAGAGAATGACAACAGAGGCTTGGACTGAGTAATAACACTGGAGGTGATAAGAAATGATCAGTTTCTGGAATAAAAACAATAATGATAAGGATAACACAATTTCTTGAAATCGTATGCCTCTTATGAAAGAAAGGGAGGAATCAAAAAACATCCCAAGGTCATCTTGTGTTATAATTACCAAACGTACCTTAATTTTCCTTCCACCACTAAACTATTGAACTAATACACATCCTTACACATAGTCATACACTTGCAGTCCTGTTGAATAATTTAGACTAACTGATAGTCTACACAATATGGTTAATTTCTCTATGGATTGTGGAAATTAAAAATGAAATGAAGGTTAGTGCCAGTTAAAATATTTGAAAGGGCTAAAATCTTTTATTCTAATTTTGAATTAGATGTAATTTTGCTTCAGGCTAGCTGGAAGAGTTCTGTAAGTGACAATTTAAACTTAAATTAATCTCACTTTAAAGCCTTTTTAATAAAGCTTTTCTATGAAATAGTGAAAAGCCAGTAATATGAAGACTGTAACATTCCCAGGAATATGTAACTAAAACTATAACTTAATTTGAATTTTATTGTGCCTTTTAATTAAATTCCAGATATTTAAGGACAATTAATATACATGCATAAGACATATCTATCCAGAAAGTGATGTAAAATGGAAAATTTAGGAGTTTATCTAGATAGTGAAAGCTCTAAATCTGGCTTCTAAAGGAAAAAAAGTGTAAATCAGGTTTGGAATTTTATTAAATATCATTAAACATAAATACTAATTTAGCAGTTACTCAATTCTATATTTGACTTAATCCGTATTGACATGGGCACATTTCTGAGAAGGATCAAAGTCCATTTCATGTAGGTTTTGTAACTTAAAAATAATTTTTGTGTGTGTAAAGATTGTATATTTATTTTAACTGAAATCAAATAAAATTAATCAAAAACAGAAAGCTACATTAAATGTGGGTTACATTTTATTCTTGGAGAAGCAATTTAATGATAATATATAAGAAAAATAAAAGTTGTAAAATGTAAAGTACAGAAAAACCCTACAATAAATTATTTTTGATTATTTTGAATAACTTTACATTCTGTAAAGGGAGTCATTACAAATAGATTGACTGCAATTCAGTTTCGTCATATCTCATAAGGTTTAGAGTCAGGTTGTCTGTTTTGTAATGACTGACTTCTGGTTATTCATGTCTTCCTGAATGGAGATATTTATTTAGAAAATAGCATGACCATTCCAGGAAGAGAATACAGCATGATTTAAATATCAATTGCAACTTAAGAAGAATGATGATAATAATGTTATTATAGATACGTTTAATCAGAGAAAGTGACAATTTGTAGTAAGACTCACAAATTTTAGTTGATATCTCATTCTAGCTACATTAAGGGCATTAACTTTTTCATACCAAGGTAGAAAAAAAATCTTATATATACCATAGAATTATGTAGACTACAAATGATAGACAGTTCAAATATAAGTTCAAATATAAGTTCAAATATAAGACCCTGCTATGACATATGTTCATGCTATAATAATTATGAAGACACTTCAAAGATGGCAAGGACATGTAAGTAAATAGATGAGTACAAATAAAAGAAATATTGACTCACATTGAGCAGTTTACCTTTTTTGTTTATAATTCAGCACACTGTATATTAAGCACCTACTATGTGTCAAGCTGCTCATTAGATGTGGGAGTCTGAAAGGTTGAAGATTGAACACAGCAAGCACAGTAGAAAATACTACATTAGATGAAATAAATCTAGAAAGTAACACACACACACACTCACACACACATATAAAACTGGGAAAAAATGTTTTTTATTTAGTATATCTTTATGATTTATACTGATATTTTTTACAGAAATATAGTCATAGCTAATGCTTTGTTTCTCATATTAACACATTCACAATTCATATTCTAATACTTCTGCCTGAATATTAGAAGAATATACCTTGTAGAAGGACAAGGACATACACCAAATTATAACACCAATTTCAATCAATTTTTCTGCCTTACTCAATTAAGTGCCAGTCTTTCCAAAGTAATATTTCTCTCTTTCATCTTTATTCACTCCTTCTTATCTTTCCAAAAACCTAATAACTAGTTTTACTGTTATAAATATTCAATATTTTCACTACTTTTTTTCTATTTTGCAAATAGTTAGAGTAACAAAACTACCTCATCTAAATAGCCCCTTCTTGCTTTTTATTTACATATAAAACTATTATTTCTAAAAGGTATGGTTTTCTTTGAATCTACATAACTTTGGAATTCTTTTGCTCACTATTATTTCTTAAAAAAAACGTGTAATGTCAACTTACAGTTGCTAACTTTTCTGTTTTACCACCAAAAAAAAAAAAAAAAAAAAGAAAAAAGAATAAAGTGCAACTTCATCCCCATTAGTGCAATTTTATTTAAAAAGAATTTGAACTCCCCAGATTAGGAAATAAATATTTATAAATTTTTGATTTATTTTTATTAGTCTTTAGGGATATATTTCCAATTTCTGCAAAGGTCAGTAAAAATGTTTTCTTTCAATTAACTGAAGAAATGAGATAGGTTTTGGAGATGGCTGGTCTACCTCTTCATATGTTCTCAACACCTGTCTTCTCTGAAGTCCCTCTCATCTGTGCTCACCTCTGTTTCTCTTACAGAGGTAACCATGACCACACAGTAGCCAAGTCCAATAATGCTGTCAGTTACGATTATACTGCACATGCTTCCAATATTTGACAGTCAACCATCCTCTTCCTTAAAAGGTTTTTGTGACACTGCTCTAACCCGGTTTTACTGTTTAGTGACAGCTCTTTCTTGTTTCATCTTCTTTCTTTTCACATAAAACTGGGCATTTACAGTTTCTGACAACAGTTCCTAGCTTGACATACCTCTTCCCTCAGTGTGGTATTTATTCTCAGTTTCAACTCTGACTCTTATGCAATAGATTCTAAAACACATATTTTCGGTCATAATCTTTTCTATCTTGATTCATAATTCAATACTTAGTTTCTAAAAACATGTTACTAAATGGATGTTAATTAAAATTTCAGACAGAAACCATAAAAAAATGCAAATGTATTCCATCTTTTCTCTTTCAACTCCCTTCCCTACTTACAGTATAATATAAATCCTTCCATTTATGTTTGTAAAATAAAATGATATATTATAAAAGTAGCACAGTTTGTATTTTTTAAGGAGTGAAGATTAGCCTTTAAAATTAACTTGATATTTTCTTTTGTTTAATACAATAGAAAATAAAATGTTAACTGAAAAAATATTTAAAATAATATTGCTATAATATTACTTTTAACATGAAAAGTAATTATTACTGATGATTTATTCTTATTGGTCAGTCACAAAGCTTTATCATCTTTATTCAAAATTTCTCACAATTTTCTGTTCTTTTGCTTTACTTTCTATATACTGTACTGGAAAATAATTGTTTTCCTTTCAAAGGCATTTAGAATAGCACAGCCTAGAAAGAGTCTGTGAATATTTTCTTTCTGTGCATGCTGATTGCATAACTCTTGTTTATAGATATATTTTAGTTCTCACTCCATCCTGACTCTAAGCTAGAATTTGAAAAATTGTATTACTTTGCAGTTATCATCAGTAACATGGCATCTTTTCCTAGTTTGGCAACCATCTTCAATAGTTGTTTTTCGAGAAATGTGATTTTTGTATTCATGCTTTTTGCTTACGTATTTTTTAAAGATTTATTTATTTAATTACATTTGTTATTATTATTTCTAATTTGACCAGAGAGAGAGAGAGAGAGAGAGAAAGAGAAAGGGAAAGTGTGAAAGCAAGCTGCCTTGTCCAGGACCAGAACAGTGCTAGGCCATGTGGGAATCCAGTACCTTTAACCACCATACCACCTGCCAACCCATGCTTACATATTTTTGATGGTTTAGCATTGCTATATTTAAGGACTTATGCACTATACTTTCTCCATTCTTTTTTTTTCACCTTTATAGTCTTATTTATGTCTTATTTCAGAAAAAAAGTAATGACTATGAAATCTATTTTAACCCACATAAGTTAAATCTACTGAACAGGTTATTTTCATTTCAAAAGATGTAGTATACTTAACCTTAACACAAGCACAATGATTAGCACATAGTAGATACCTAATATAAAATTCTATGTGCATTTACTACTTCCTTCCATTTAAATACTCTGTTTTTTAGCCTCTGTGCTTTTTCTAAATCCTTTCTTCTCCACAAATGTGCTTAAGATAGTGTAGATACTGTATTATATAATCCTTCCCAAACTTAACTCCATTTTACATATGAGGGGTTAAAGCTTGAAAAACTTAAAGACCAGGACCAGCAGTTGGCATAGTTGACATAATGACTATGTCACTGGACTCTCATGTTAGTCAACCACGGTTCTAGTCCTGGACCCAGTGGCTTATACTCACGCCAGGTGTGTATGTGTGCGTGCCCAAGATCATGAGAGGAGAATAGAGGAGAAGGGATTGCGACATGGCCATCCCTCCTGGGGATGATTTCTCGCTTTCTGTCTCTCTGTCTCTCTCTGTCTTTCTGGTGAATGCATGCACCCTATAGCAAAAAACTCTCAAAAACAAAACAAAACAAAACAAAAAAAACAAAACCAAAACCAAACAAAAAACTTAAAGACCTGATAGTTTAAGCACCACACTGACTCTTATACAGAAACTGTTTTATAAACATCTTGGAAACTCTATTGCTTTTGTCATTGTAGAACCTGAAAATGCTACTTTGGCCATTAGTTTCTGAAAGTGAATTGTAAATCCCATGAATCACACTAATAAATGAAGATAAATAGCAGTCTTGTTAACAACAGCAGCTAGGGACTGGACAGTGGCACAGAACTAACGCAATAATTAGCAAGGCTGACCCATGTTGGAAGGCTTCAGGTTCACATCTGGGGACCTTGCTAAACATTCTGGGTACCAATTTGCCCAAGATCTGGGGCTAGCAGAGGCCAGAGGTAGATCATAGCATGAGGACTCTGTTAAAGTGCCTTTCTCTCTCTCTGTTTTTCTGTCCTTCTTTCTCATGGAAGATTTTATATATGTGTATGTATATATACATACATGTAGTGTAATCCTAATGGTGGTAAATAAATACTGGTAATACAGCCACATAATCAAACTTTACAAACTTTCATCACTAATTAACTATGTGATTTGGACATGCCACTTGGTATCTTGGGGCATTCACTTTTTTCTCTTAAATGATGGTGCTGAAACAGGTCAACTTGCAGAGTCTAAGCTCTAAATATTGTGATTGGCATCATGATAGCCTGAATGGAATAGCTTGCAATTCAATATCTTTTTACAAAAACAAAAGAAGGAATATCTAACTGATTAGATCATTATTTGGCCCTGAGTGAAGAATCAGTTGCTAAGAATAGATTTTATGTGATGAACAATGTAATCTTGACAAAACGAGAATCTAAAAGTAAAAATTGATTTGATTTAATATACCCAAACATCTGGATATGTGACTAAAATTTCAGTTTCCATATGGATGTTTGACTTTGTGTGAAAATACCAACTTTATAAGAAATTGAAACTAAATTCATGTCAAAATAATAATCAGGTTTACCTAATCTGAAAAAATATTAAATTGGATTAATTTAGCCCTAAAAAGAAAGACAACAAATATTTAGAATTTTTTTCTTTATTTTTCTATTGCTTAAGAGTTAACTGTATTTTAGTGAACTATTCAGGCATAACACAGAAAATACTGTCAAAAAGTGATTCTGCCTGGGACCAGCAGTTAGCGTAATGGCTATGTCGCTGGACTCCCACGTAGTCGACTGCGGTTCGAGTCCCGGACCCGGTGGCTTAAACTCACGCCGGGCGCGTGTGCGTGCGTGCCCAAGAGCCCGAGAGGAGAATGGAGGAGAAGGGATTGCGGCGTGGCCATCCCCCCTGGGGGGTGATTTCCTGCTTTCTATCTCTCTGTCTCTCTCTGTCTGTCTGGCGAGCGCACGCGCCCTATAGCAAAAACCTCTCCAAAAAAAAAAAAAAAAAAGTGATTCTGCCTAAAATGCGCTACCCTCTGATTTTTTAAGTTTAATTTCAACTAATTTGCTAAATACTAGATCATCTACCTTTTCTTTGATTATAACCTTCTCCATCAATAGACTCTAATCTAAAAACAAAACAAAATACATTTGAAATTAAAAAAAATCAAAAGTCGCAAAATATCAAATGAGTAAAGACAATCTAGTGAGTACATTTTTTTATATCTGATACTCTTATATTTTATGAGAAAAGAAAAAAATAGTAACCTAGACTTTAATTTCATGTCAATGTTTCTAGATTGGTGGCTAAAGTTTCAGGGGCCTGTAATTTCAGGTTAAAAGTATTGATTACAATGGAAATTTATTTTAAGAACACAACATCAAGGCTTTAAACTATTTAGCAGAAAGCGTACAGTCTCCTGTGGGGGGGAAAGAGGTATAATTAAAAAGCTATCAATAGTCTGGGATTGTCAAAACTACTTTGTCACCTGGAGCACATTCCTTATAATTATCTTTTAGACTTTAAGCTAGATCACCATTAACCTCAGAATAAAAAGGGTTACTATGCTTTCTGGTGTGAAAAATTGTATCATCATGTAAATTAAACCCCATTCGACAGTCAAATTAGATTTGGGAAATGATTGAGTATTAAACCTAGTCATGTATATTATCAAGTGTCACAAAGTATGAGAACAGTAAGGAAGGAGAGGGAGTTTCTCTCTTTTCCAAAGATTTCTGAGATTCCTCTGTGCATAAAATATGATTTTAAGCATACAACAGAGACATAAAATTGAAGCAATAGAAGGAAAACTCAGAGATATTTTTAGCTTTTCCCTAAAGACTTCTTTTCTGCTCTCAGACAGTACAAAAATGAGTCAACACTTAAGTAAGCCAGAAATAATATAACAAGTCTGCAAAATTACAGCTACCTACAGTTCGGATCTTCAATCAAGTAATTGTTAAAGCTTCACTAGAAGGAGGCACAAATATGTTCTCAGGTGAACTCACTAATAATTTTAACCTTATTGTCAGAAAAGGAGTCATAATTAAGGCAGCACGGTGCATGAGACAGGCAGTAGCCCAATCACTTCGTGATGATTAAGTGTATCCCTGAGGTGGTCTCTTACTTGTGGATCAAAAAAAATCATGTAGTCTCGGGACCAGCAGTTAGCATAATGGCTATGTCGCTGGACTCCCACGTAGTCAACCATGGTTCGAGTCCCAGACCCAGTGTCTTAAACTCACGCCGGGTGCATGTGCATGTGTGCCCAAGATCCCGAGAGGAGAATGGAGGAGAAGGGATTGTGGCGTGACCATCCCCCCTGGGGGGTGATTTCTAGCTTTCTATCTCTCTGTCTCTGTCTGTCTGTCTGGCGAGTGCACGCGCCCTATAGCAAAAACCTCTTCAAAAAAAAAAATCATGTAGTCTTTCTCTACATACAAAAATTGGTGCCTAATGCAAAATAATCAGCTATTGTCATTCCTGGGAGATCCTGAAATGACTACTAGTTGTGAAAATTTATGAGTAAATATCAGTGACCCTCATCTGGAGAAAGAATAGATCCTACAACCACATATGCAATGTCATATGAATCTATGGGGAAAGGGGGGCAAGGAAGGCATTCTATTGCGGCTCTTAGCTGTAAATAACATGCATGGCAGAACTTCTCAAATTCGAAATGATTAACATTTGGAGCCAGAACATTTTTGTTTGTTTTTCAGGGCTTTCCTGTGTATTGTTCAATGTTTAGTAGCCTGTACTGAACCTCCACTCAGTAGCAACCCCTCCTTCCCAGCCATCACAAATATAAATGTCTTCAGACATTGCTACAATGCACACTAGGAGACAAAATTGCTACCAGCTGAGAACTACTGGTGAAAGAGACTTAGAAATACTGAACAGCCAACATGATTATATCTATATCTATACAAAGATATATGCACAACTCTCTCTATGTACCATTATATACATATACACCTATGTATATATCTATGGAATACTTACATAGAATACACATATGTCTCTATACACATATGCATATATACACATATGTTGTATACATGTGCAAATATACTATATAATATGTTTATATAAGCCAATATATGTATATATAAGTATACATGTTTACAGACTTTATGTACATGTGTATGTACTCATACATAATGCAAATGCATATATATATATATACATTTAAACACATATATAAATGCATATACCATAAAACCATAACATTTGAAACTTAGATAATATTTTTAAACTTTTCTTAAAGAGTGAAGATGCCCATAACGACACTAGGTATATTGGCATATGCTTTAAGATTTCACTGTGGGCTCTCACATGTAGATGCAAAGTTTTATAAAAACAGTACAATTGAGTGAGAATGTTGTATGCAATAAATGCAAAAATCCGAAGGTGCGGCACCTGGTAGAGAGATTGTAAGTTTATGCGTGTGTGGCTACATCATGAGATTAAGATGTCTATAAATTACCCATGCAAAATGATGCTCCAGAAGTGGGTAAGAGCCAATCACACTATCTAGTAAATCCTCAGGAGGAGAAAGAGAATAAAAAAAGATCACCTTAGTTATCCATGGAAACAAAGGTCAACATGTCAGGCAAAAAATTTGTTTAATATATTAAGCTCAAATGTTACTATCCAATTTGACTTTGCCATTTAATTTGCTCTTATTTCCATATTTCTACCATTAAGATAACTTATCTTTCACAGGCTTTATTTATTGGTGGTGGATATAGTTTATTGTGTGCCATGCTATGAAATTCTAATCAAGAAATGCTTTTCAAACCAACAAACAAAAAAAACTGTAACAATTTCTAAAATTTTTCTCTTTTAATGACTATTATTTGGAATTAAGAGTAAGAATGGTCTTTAAAATGGGGCTTCTGGACTAAACATCTCTTAAACCCTATGTGCATTTTTTGCTTGATCTTCAATCCAACAGGGTTCTAGATAGTGGCATTTCCAAACAGATGAACAACACTGGTTACAGAATCTTAACATGGATTCTTCAATTGGTGAATGGAGGAAGGAAAACAAGCTATATTAAATAGTATATTAAATACCCACAGGAGCTTTACACATTATACGTGGGGCAGGAGTTTGCTGAATAAAAACTGAGATCTGCATAGACCAGGATTGAACATTCACTATTTCTTGCCTCTCCCCACCACCTCTTGAGAGCACTCTGGAAGAAAATTCCATGTAAGATAGAGTCACACAGACTTGGTAAGAAATTGGTAGCCAGCCACAACTTCTGATTCTCTTTTGGAACAGAAGTTCTTTGAAAGCAATTCAAAACTTTTAATAATAAGAATTTTAGGGTACAGGTAATGGAAACCAGATGTCAGAGAGCGACAAGTCCTCTGGAAGAAAGCAAAATAAAGTCACTCACTCTGCCCAAATATAGTCTCTGGCAAAATGGGCTGTATTTTGTACTTTGATCCATTATTTAGTGAAATCAGAAGGGGATCCAGTGTGAAACTACCTTTGAATCCATATTTATACAATCCATCTTAGCTACTGGGATGGAAAAGTCCAAGCCATGAGGCAAAGCAGATCAATTGTGTCACCAGGGCCCTTCTCTCCAACTATGCTGAGTCCTCACTGCTGAGAGCTCTGAATAGGAAGAGCACTGCACTTCCCTAGAAGTTGGCAGAGGAGTACAGAGATCTTAGCCCAGTAGCGAAGCAGGATCCCAAGTCCAAGGTCAACTCTATGCCACCATTTGAGTAACCCTAACAAGGACAGTTATTTGTAGTACTAAAGACCCTCCCTTTGCCTTTTAGAAACTTGTGTAGGATAACGGAATGGGAGACAGCAAGTCTTGCTAACAGGCACATCAAAGAAAATGATCTAGTGAATTGTCAGCAAACTGTGTAAATGATCCTGCCAGAGTTTAAGCAACACCAGATTATGCAAATATCACTTTATTTCTCCCAGCAGTCTAGTGCTGTAAGGATTATTATCCCATTTTTTTCTATTCAAAATTTAGTGAGGTTACATAACTCAGATTTGCAAAGCCAATAAGTGATAAAGGTAGAATCATAACTGATAGTGAAGCTATTACATTATTCTGATTCACAACATTCTTGTAATCTATATATTGAAGAACAAGGTGCCCAAATTGGACTTCAGAATGGATTATGAAAAAACAGCAGCAGTTAATTAAAGAGCATTTTATCTCAACATGTCCCTAACTGGGACATTTTCTTTTATACAAGTAAGCATTCAAAACTTAAATTATAAACTGTCAGATAAAAAAAAAATATATAACCTTTCTCTCCTGACCATCTTCAAGTGTGGATAGATACAGTATAATAACAACAAGTTTGTATTTTGTGGCCAAGTCTATTCTATCAGACTTTAAGGTTGCCAAATTATAATGACTATATAAGCAAGCTTTTTTGTTCAGGTCAACATGTCCTCTATACAGATGCCCATTAACATAAAATTCTTATTTTTATCATCAAGTTGACATAGCTAAATCTTTGCCAATAAATTTTAACAAAAAATACAATGTCCTTTAAAGTTATATTGTTTATGATCTGATAACTAGCAAAAGCAGTTTCCTGCAAGAGAGAGTTACAACATTTTGTTTCTAATTATAAAATGAACAGAGAACTAATTAGACTTTTGAAAACCCAAAGGAAAGAAGATTCCATAGTTTTTTTTCCTAAATTTATAATCATCTGAGTTTAAAAAAAACCTGACCTTAATTTTTTTAGGGCCTGATTTCTTGCTTTAGCATGGTTCTCTATTTTTATTAGAGTAGAAAAATCAAATTTGGACACAATGTGTTGTTTTGTTGGTGGCCTAAGACAGTTTAGTTTTGGGGTTTTATTGGTTTGCTTTAGTTTGGTTTTTGTTTGAGAAGGATAAGATAGTCACTGAAAAAAAAATCTAGAAAATTCAGGCTTTTAAGCTCCAGCTGTAAAAACTTACATAACTTATTTTTAAATGAATTTTGACAACCTCTTGTAAAGAGATTCTCCGCCTCCATTTATGTTGAGAAGAGAAAATACATTGAAAAATAGCATCTCAAATTCAATGTTTCCCACCTCAGAAGTCAACCAAAAGCATCAGTACTATGGGGAGACCAGAAGTCTCCCTGTAATAGCTTACCAATAAACAAAAAATGGTCCAGTCTTTTTATGATTTTAAACTGGAAAATCATTTGAAGAAGCCCTCTTTAGAAACTGTCAAGCAATTATAAAGACTATAATTTAAGTAAACCTTTTAGCTTTCTGCCAATTACTGCATGTTGATGGTGGTTGACTGCCAGAGACTCCAATCTTCTACTGCCTTCAGATTACAGAATCAAAGCTGTGAATGTGTTAAAGGAGAAAGTGCATCAACTCCTACTACACTTCTAAAAGCATCAAAATGCAGTGTAAGTCATGGTGATATGAACTGCATGTGAATGCAATTAATTTGTACATGAAGAGAAGATTTTTTTTTATGCTATTAGCTTCCTAAGGACCTAATATATAAGAAGCCAATCATTAGTAAGCTTGCCAGAAGTTTGATTTTGATTAACTGTTTACTTCAAATTTCTTTAAGATTTAATGGATGGATCTTATTTTCTAGAATGTTCTGATGAACTCTTCTTTTGCATATCTGTAATTAGTGTAAAAATTAATGTTATATGGGAAATTTCATTGAATTATAAATGGGATAACAATGAGGCAAATAATCCAGGTTTATATACAACCAAAAATTCAAGAAATGCAAAGATCCAAAGAAAGAAATTACTGATTTTTTTTTTCTAACCATAGAGAATTTTCTTTACCAACGACTTCATCCAAGTTTTCCTTGATTGTTGATGAAAGTAGTTAAAAGGAAGGTGAAGAGAAAATAAAATAAAAAAAAAACTATAAACAATTTTTATTATGAAAATTTCTGCCCAGCTTTCAGAAGTTAATTGTCAGTTTTTCCTATTCACACAGGTGAGCAAATTCTTTTTTGTTGCAATACTGTGAACAGTCTTTTCATGAGGGGGAAAAAGAAAGAAAAGAAAAGAAAGGCAGATGGCTCATCACAAAATCTCAAAATGTGTTTTTGGTTCTGGTGGTTTGAAATAGGGATACAGGGGAACCAGCAGTTAGCATAATGGCTATGTGGCTGGACTCCCACGTAGTCCCAGACTGGTGGCTTAAAACTCACACCGGCGCGTGTGCGTGCTACCCAAGATCCTGAGAGGAGATGGAGGAGAGGGGATTGTGTGACCATCCCCCCTGGGGGGGTGATTTCTCGCTTTCTGTCTCTATGTCTCTCTCTCTCTCTGACTGGCTAGCGCACCCGCCCTCTAGTGAAACCTCTCCAAAAAAGAAAAAAAGAAAAAAAGAAAAAAAGAAATAAGGATACATATTTTGCAAAGTAAGTGTTAAAACTAGGCTGAGAAAGGTAAATAATTATAGAAATAAAGTTAGGCCTCAGATATTGAAATGGATTTGAAAAGTTCCAAGACAAATTTATTTAACAAGTCTATTTACAAAAAGAAATAAAGGCTGTATGTAACACTTCAACCACCATAACGTGATTACGTTGGATTAACATTTATTCATTTTTTTATTCATCATGACATGAATAACATGCTTAGTCGTGAATTATTTACTTGCCTTGTACTAGATATCATAAAACCAGGCAGACAGTTCATATGAAAAACATGATGACTCCTGCCTTGTGAGTATATATCTATACTGTCAATAATATAGAATAACTTAGGACCAGCAGTTAGCGTAGTGGCTATGTCACTGGACTCCCACATAGTCGACCGCGGTTCGAGTCCCGGACCTGGCATCTTTAACTCACACCGGGCGCGTGTGCGTGCGTGCCCAAGATCCCGAGATGAGAGGAGAAGGGATTGCGGCATGGTCATCCCCCCTGGGGGTGATTTCTCGCTTTCTGTCTGTCTCTCTCTATCTGTCTGGCGAGTGCATGTGCCCTATAGCAAAAACTTCTCCAAAAAAAGAAAAAAAAATAGAATAACTTAAACATATCAACTGGTAATAGAACAAGATCTATAGGCCTTCAGAGAAAACTGTCTGCTATTTAATAATATAATTTTCTCCTCAAAAATGCCCAGAATGTTTCGAAGCTGTGCTAGTGTCAATTCCCCCAGGGCTTATTCATTGGTTTCCTATATTATTTGAAAAACACAATAGTATGCTTTATGTCCTCTTACAGAATGTATCTATCTATAGAGAATGTACATTTTTTTTTAACTTAGTGGTCTGCACTCAATATTAGTTTTCAAATAAGTATGGATTTCAAGGAGCATCTAACTTCCTATAGTGTCAGTTGTTTCACAGAATTTTCTCCTCCTTTACTCTAACCTTGTTACCTTTCTCCTAATGATGAAAGGTCATTTTACATCCCAGTTTCTCTAGTTATAGCACCATAATTAGATCCAATTAATTCTTAGATCCAAGAATTAAAATTGTAGATGTATCTTTGATTAATCCTTTTTATCAGTACCCCGTAAGTCTGTAGTTACTTGTTTCTGTTTTGCCATATTTAGTTCAGTTCCATGGCATTTGTCTGTTTTTGGTTCCTGTAAGTTTCTTCCCATCTGTCTTGTATCCAGGCTCTCTGAAGGACATACATTTTGAATCTTCTCTCTGCCAGCTAATATCTATCTGAAACAGAAGCTGTACTAAATGAGCTTTTTAAAATGTATGCCAGAGAAGTGTGTTCATCATTTTGCATTTATTATTTCATGGATTTCCTGTAACAATCTAGTGACTGTTGTGCTATCACCCTTGATTACCAGCAGAAAAAACTGAAACTTCACTTAAGATGGAACAAGATGCTACAAGGCAAGGTCTAGACCAGGCATTTCTGTCTCAGAATACAGACTATGTTCATAAAATCTCAGATTCTTTTCATTTAACCTCTATTTTCTCTTCTCCAAATGAGAACTTAAAGAATGGCAGGTGCCTTCTAAAATGCCATACTGAGAGAATGCAAAATAAGCATTCCTCATTCCTATGTGTCCAGGGTTAGGCTGTGTATCTAACTTCTGTTGCACCATGATTGCATTTCATTAATTTGCCATGGATTTTTCTTTCCTTTCTTTCTTCTTCTTCTTCTTCTTCTTTTTTTTTTTTTTTTAAGTTTTTTTTCCCTTTGTCAGTTAGCCGCATTCCTGAAATGCAGTTTCAATGTGTTTCCCTTCAGCTAGTCATTCTTACTCCTCTAAACTGCGGAAATTTTACACTGATTGTAAGTGGTTGGCCAAAGCGGGCCCAAAGGGGAAATGAATAGGAGGTATGTCATTAGGCATGTTCTGTGGGTCAGGGCTAAGTTTCAACACTGTATTTAAGAATCTAAGTTTCTTTACAAAAGATGCAAATCTGTGAAAAATCTGCCTGTCCACCCTCTAAATGCCACTTAGGAAATTGATGGTTGATTAGTTAGCACTAAAGGCTAAGTACTCCTAATTAGCTGTCCAAAGTGTAGTTTACTACTACTCATTCCAGAATAGAGCAAATAAATCTATATTATGAAGGGTGTTTTAGATAAAACTTTTGAGATCATAATATCACAAACCCCACTTAGTTCTGGGTTTTTTGTTTCTGTGTGTGTGTTTTTGTTTGTTTTCTTTTGTTTTGCAATTTTTAGAAGGTCTTTGGCAGAAGGCACTTCTACAAGTTGTTCTTAGAAATGGAAATTTTGAGGTAAAATAATTGTGGATAATGCTACATTGTTGTTTTTACTTTCTTAAGTATTTAGATAATATATATAGGATCTTCTGAAGAGAGATTGTTTGACTTCAACATGTTACATCACAAGCTTATTGGAACATAAAACTATCAATTTTATTTAAAAAAGAAAAAAGTGTATTTAATAACTTCAGCTATTTTTTATTTGACCAGACACCTTCAACAAAATTAATGTTTCTTAGGACACACAGATAACTTTGACAATAATAACAGGAATGTTCCAGATCGATATCTAAGTACAGAGTTTTATGTAAAATAATCCAGTCCTCACAGCAATCTGAGCACATAGGCACACATTTACTACCCCCATTTATTAAGTGCAAAACTGAAGTTCGAAGGGCTAAGTAGTTTGTCAAAGGTCATGCCCTTACGCATTATACTGCATCTCAGATTTGGTAATATTGACATGTTTAAAATATAATCAAACTGAGATCATAACTTTCAGTCCATTAATATTGGTGTTTAGAAGCAGAATAGGGATTATCTGGCTATGCTCATTATCAATCAGCTGGCTTATCTTTTTCCCAGTCATTGTTCTTCAAAATTATAGAATACTTTAATGGGTATGTGCATCACCCACATATATGTCAGGTTTCCAGGTGCACAGGGCACACATACTAGCAATCATTATATACTCGGCATTTGATAAATTGCATGAAACAATTTATGCTAACACTACATTGCAGGTCTTGTATATGGTAAGTTTTAAATAAGATTTTGTAGAATCAGATTGGTTTACATTGCCCCACGGCCAAAGCCTACAGTCTTTCAATGACATGTGACATCTATACAGAAAGGGCTAAAACTTATTTGCATTTTTATTACCATAAATACACATGATAGCCTTTGATATGCCCTATAATCACCTGAATCTTGAATAGCGAAAACATTTTTATCCCTAACTTTCAAAAGGAAGGTGTTATAAGGACTTGTGAATTAAAATCTGTAAGCATGTTCACATCCTCATTAGTGAGTACAACAAAAGTACAAAGAGATGATCATTTCTCTAAGTGTCAAGGTAAATTCACACAGATCACACCGTCTCCTGATGAAGAATGTGCTGGAATAACATCTGTTCCTTGCTGCCCATGGCATCCATCTCTTTCTGTTTGGTGTAGGCATTGTAATGTGAACGCATTATTTGAAAGGGTCATATTTGGCTGAAGTTATATGGCCAAGTGTAACTTGGTAGCATGGTTGACACTGGCTTTTATAGGACTCAGCTGCTGAGAGAGGTTTCAGAGAATTCCTGCCTGAATGTTATTTCATATTGTGACACGTGTAATTGTACGTGGCGATGCAAATTTTAAAAAGCTGCCAGACCTCAATGAATTATGTGATGTATATATAAATCTCCCATACCAGATAGACTTTAAATTGATGGTTTCACACGAAGCAGTGAAATAAAAGAGCTACCAGCACTTACCCGTACAGTCTAATAGCTGCAAATGAGTATATGAATCATTGGTTTGACGCTGGGGTTCTACCCATTTTTAAAACTGAATGTAGATTAGTGTATTTTATCTGTGATAAGATGTTAATTTCAGAGAAAAGAGACTATGATCTGAGGTATATCTATCTCTCCAAGTTTTGTACCATCGGATTCTGATATTATAATTAATATTATAGCTAATTAAGATTCTTGTCTGTGAAGGAACAAAGATTGATAGATTAATAGATCAATACTGGTTATTTAATGTCCCAAGATAGACTGCTTTGTGAAGCATGACTCATGCCATACAAAACTAAATTCTTTTAAAAAAAAAATCACCTTAAGGTGGTTCCTATTTTTGACATTTTACTAAAGCATTGGAACATAGAAATTAAAGACATCCAACCTTTGGCTAAGATTAAGTAATTATTTTCTTTTCTTAGTTCAATTTATGTTCTCTTCTCTTTGGTAGATGCAGTTAAAGCGTTTCGTAGTGATTTTATGGTGCGGCCTCCATTAAAATAAACATGAGCTGCATGGCTAAATTAGAGCATGCTGCTTTGAAAATGTACCCCACTATTTTCAGCATATTAAGCTGTCAGAAACAGAAAAAAAATTGGGCTCACATGCCTAATTTGAGAGTTTATTTGAAATGCATTTATGCCCTTTCCTCTGAAGTTAGTATGAAATTTAAGTGGTAGCATCACCTGATTAGGGATACTTCTGCCGTACATGAAACAAATGTACATTTTAGAAATAGTCCTAAAAATGCCAAGGTTGGCATCTAATGGACTTTGTATTTCAAGAAAAAAAAATCTAAATTTATGTTACCATTTTTGTCTCTGTTCATGACAGCTGCCCTTCACCTTTCTTTAAATTTTCAAGTGTGTATTTCCAAATGGTTCACTGAGTAGCATGCTAACTAATCAATTAACAAATAATTGCTAAGCAGAGACTGTGAAGTAAAGCAATGTGTTAGTCTTCTCTACACTTCACTATCCTTGCTATTTGATGCTCAATAAATATTTACTACTTAGCATTTTTTCTTTTAAATAAACTGAAAAAAATAATTCCTGACAAGCAGGCCACAGCCCTGATGAACCATAAGGATATGGGGCTGTGCTTAAGCAGATATAACTACCAGAGACAGCAAAAACAACTAAAATCATAGCCTTTGAGCAAAACCAAATTTAGTTTGAATGGCTAATTTTCTCACTTACTAGGTGGATGATATAAACCTTTTACTGATGCAGTTTTCACAACATAAAGAAGGAATCATAAAAGAATTACTGTAAAATAGTGTTTTGACAATTAAATGAATTCATATCAAGTTAGCAACTGAAACTATTTCTGGCAAAACATCAAGTGCTAGGAATGTGTTTTGATACTGGTTTGCGATCAGAACTGGTTTGGGGCACAGATTCCTGATTTTAATTCTCTCTCCTGATTTATTAGCTTTGTGATATTGGGTATACGACTCTGAAGCATCAAGTTTGATCTATATTCATCTTATTTATAGTGTGATTTAATTACTGTCATGATTTTTTTTTATAGTAGTTTTTGGAATTTTCAGAAAGCACCATTTTTCTAAATATTGGTAATAATCACTATGGCAGTTCTTTGTGTATGAAATATGAAATAGAATTATGTAGTAAATTATTTAGTTCCACTTTGGTCCAGTGTGGCTCAATTACATGAGACCAAGGGAAGAATTCCTCACTCTCTTAGTAGCTGCTTCACATCAATACGCACAGTGGCACAGTGTGGAGGTGAGAATCACTCTATGACTTGAGGAATAGGCTGTGGGTGGGGCTAGCAGTGTCTTCACCCCATCAATGCTGCCCTGCATTTCACTTAAATTACATGAATTCTCCCTTCCTGGGACCATAGTATTATATAAAATAATTTATCTAAGTCTTTGGATTAATCCAATTCATGGTCTTAAGTCCTTAAGATAAGTATGTTCGTATGCTTATACTACCACTTTATAATTCTTAAAGGCTATGTAAGTGAATCGATGTAAATAAATGTTTACATGAGAAATCCAAAAGTTCATGGCAAAATATAATTAAAAGTAAAGGAATTTGGGTGCAGAAAAACCTTGAAATCCACATGTAGTTATTTTTCATAATATGCACTTTCTAAAAACTTTTTGAAGACCACTTCATACTTCATCCATGAACACACTTGGGGAATTTCTGTAACTTTAGTCCAGAATTAGATTAAAGAATGGCTATTTCAATTATTGAGTTAGAGAAATTGATAATTGATATAACTGATCTTAAGAAGGTGGTTAATTTAAGTGAAATTAAAAAATTATAAATATTGCTCTTAATAGAAAGAGTGCACATGTGCAAAGCACAAAATTTGTTCTCAGATGATTTAAAATTAATGTTAAGAATTCTACATTAAATGAGGAGTTTATTGGTTAAATTTAATGGGAAAAATCTATTCATATTTCATATAAACTTCTCATCCTATATTTAAAAAAAGAAAAAAATTAATGAAATTAAGTAGAAAGATTTAACATAATTAAACTATCTCTTTAATTTTATATGACTTTAGTACTAGAGATGGTATGGGAGGAGGGTGAGTAATTCAGGTGGGAGAGAGGGAATTAAGCGGGGGGGAGCAAAACATTTAGTGGACATGAAAATGGAAAATGATCTGTTGATAATGTGCATGGTAATGTCTTTCACGGCACTGATATGTAGTGTATTCATGCTGAGAAGATTTATTTTGTATGCTGTGAAAATATACAGTGATTAAATGTTAAAAAAAGAACAAAAAAATTGTAAGCCCCAAAATAAATAAAATAAAACAAAGTAAAATAGAGTAAAGCCACTTTTTTTTTTTTTAAAGAGAAACTTATGCTATTGGGAATACGCACTCATCAGAGAGACAGAGGGACAGAGAGAGAGAGAAAGCAAGAAATCACTCTCCAGAGGGGATGCCACTCTACAATTCCTTCTCCTCCATTCTCCTCTCAGGATTTTCAGTATGCATGCAAACAGGCCCAGTGTGAGTTTCAAGCCTCCAGGTCTGGAACTCAAACAGCAAGTCAGTCATGTTTATGCCATCTGCTGGTCTCAATAAAGTCACTTTTAAATCTTTACCTACCAAAACCCTTAAATCTAAGTAAGCCACTGTGATCTTTTGTAACAAGTAAGAAGTCCTTAAACTTTTGTGATTTACATAATCTATACTGCTCCTAATTGAAACATAATAATTGCATGAATTATTTAAAAATATTTATAAAAATAATTCCTGGAAGCACATGTTCTTTAACAAAGTAACTTTTTGCCCCGTTTATAATTCTACATCATCTAGAAAACTTAAATTGATGATAATTTTAGATATATAACATGTAATATAATAGGATAAAATAGGATTAAAATTTCAATACTTCCAGAGCACATGACTCCAACCCGAATTTTGTCTGGTAACTATGTAACTCTCACAGACAATGAAAGTTTAACTTGATTTCAAAAGTACCCATCTAGTAGGCCTCAGACTTCTAAGCCCTTTTGGCTGAGTAGCTGTACCATGGTTACTTCTGGGGGCTGACAAATCTGCAGTGATGCTCCGGATATCAGCATCTCCACATTCTACAGGCGATGTACTTGAAGAAACTGACACAATTTTAAAACAGGTTTGCCACTTCTCTTCAAGACAGGAAAGTATTTATGAGTCTAGATAACAAGGAGCTGAAAGGTCGCATCCATTTGTGTCTTACCTTTGTCCAAACAATTTGTTAAATGATAAAGGATTTTTCCAGTGCACATACAAAGCCCTAAATAGTGAGATGCCTCTACTCTTTGAATGGTTCTTTGGAGTGCATCATCTGGCTTATGTTATGTTACTGGATTATAGGGAAAACATTTAAATACAAGAAATATTTTAAATTGTGAATGAACATGTTATCCGTTGTTTTGCCTGCAAATTTAGGACTGACATGTCATAGAGCTTCTTTGTCGTTGTTAGCAAGACAATCCAGCATTGTATCCTGTAGAGATAAGAAAAATACTTGAAAATAAATGTTAGTGACTTCTGCAGTGTGTTTGGCATCTACAATGTCCCAGCTGGTTTTCTCATGATATCTTAGTGACCTCACAACCTTATGAGGTAAAGTATTAGCTTCCCTTCCTGATATGTACACTGAGGTTCATAGAGGTTTAATGATATTATGGGAGATCGTAGGAGACAGTTTGCAAATGAAATTATTACATGAATTATGAAATCCACAAAGAAGAGTCAGTGCTGATTCATTCATTCACTAAACATTCAGTCACTTTTAGGTCTTAGTCAAAATAGGAAGTAAAGTAGCCCTTATTTGTAACTTTTTAATGAGTCTAAAATTGTTAGTATTTTATTTCGTCCCACTTTTCCATGAAACTGAAGCTTTTTTAAAGCCCACTATGTATGTATTTTTACAGGATTTCTCAGCAAAAATTGCAATGTTAAATTTTAATTTCACTTAATGATCTTTTAAACAGTGAAAGTATTAAATAATTAGAAGGATTTATATTTTTAAAATTCCACCAATAAAAGCTACAGGTTATTTGTTCCACTCTTAAAAAAGAAATCAAGCTACTACCTTCCAACTGATAGGATCTTTATGGCAAGGAAATGGAACTGGGGCAACATTTAAAAATATTGCTAGCTTTTCTAACTGTGGATGTAAAATCATTATCCTCCAAAATATTTGCATATCAACCCTTAGAGCCCGTAAACATATCACCTAAATGGCAGAGGGAATTAATTGTGGATGGAATTGAGTTAAACTAGCAAGGTCTTCCTGGATGATTCCAGTAGGCCCAATGTAATCACAGTGACCTCTGAAAGTAGAAGAGGGAGGCAGTCACAGTCTGCTGGAGACTTGACTAAGGAAGAGGTCAGAGTGGTGCTAAGTGACCAGGACTCAACAAACCATTCCTGGCTTTGAAGAGGAAGGATATGTCCTGCAGGCAGAGGAAAGTTGGCAACTGATGGAAGCTGGAAAAGGCAAAGAAACACATTTTTCTCCAGAGCCTCTGGAAGGAACCAGCACTACAGACACCTTGATTTTTGTCCAAGGGAAACCCATGCCAGACTTCTGACCTAACTATACATAAAGAAAATACATTTGTATTGTCTTGTAACACTAAGTTTGGGACAATTATTTAAGGAAATGTTTTTAATATTGATCTTCTCTTTGCATTTATAACATTACTCACTTCAACAATCGCAGAATTCTTTCTTCCAATGCCACAAACTGTGTTACAAATCAAAACTGGTGCTGCTGCTTGTGTAAATTTCTTATAGCCATGAGAGAAAACTAATATGCTGTCATTATTATATGCATTATTTCAATTATATTTTCACTGACTCTCAGACCAGGGATTTGAGGAGATTTGCAGATTTCTCCCAAGCTAATCAGTAATTAGCTATGTGATTCTGGTCCAGGTGCTTTTGGATCTCAGTGCCGTGCATGTACAATAATGGCTTTCCAGATATCAACTCACTCGCAGACAGGCACATGAGAAAGGCAGCTGTGTGATGTTAGCGAAGTGTAATCTTAGTCCTTGTGCCTGGAGGCCAGTTCTCTAAGTACTAGCATCAAAATAATAAATGTAAGATCTAAAACTATGAAGTGATAGAGGGGCAGGTAAAAGTGATATTACCTCCTTATGTGGACAATTATTCGTACTAGACCAGAATATTCTGCTGCAAGTCAATAGAGGGAAGTATCAAGGTTTTCTTGATGTTCTCGTTAAAGTTAATTCTCATTAAAAATTTTTCAACTGTCTTTTCCTTGATCTCTTGTGCTTCCCATTGTCCTCCAGAAACGAATAAATTGATAGATACAAATACACATACACATACACACATACATACATATATTAATGTATATATACTTAAAATAAGATCTAGAAACACTGCATGAAAGTGTTACATGACTTCTTCATTCTATAAACTCCTTGTGTTGTCCACAAAGCACAACAAACTTTTATAAATTGCCAGAGGAAGCCATCATTGTGTTCATAAAGAGAAAGGATTTATTTCTTTCAGTTATGGAATTATTTTTATTATGAGATGAATCATTCAGACTATACCTCAGGCCATTCACCAAATTAGCCTGCTGTTGTTAGCTGGCCAATATTGCATTAACATCTCAACTACCTGGAGGGTACTTAGCAAACAACCTCAACTCTCTGGAAAATAAATGAAAACCTAAAATAGACAAAAATGGCCTCTAAAATACACTCATACACGCTGCTCATGAGGGAAATCATCACAGGCTGTCACTCATAGTTCCATTGAGATTTCTTCCTGAGAAAAGACGACGAAAGAAAATGTGCCTATTTTGGTTCCTGACATATAAAAAGTCACTTCTAGAAATTAAAAACGATAAGGATATTACTAAGTGGGTGTACACTGTCAAGTGCATGAAGTTCTCGCTGACAAGAAAGAGATGTAAGACAAAGAGATTAAAAAAAAAGAATATAAACATAAAATTGAAAATTATAGCAGGGTGGAATCATTAGCGCTGGGACAGTATCATTCTGTATCTCATAAGTTACCAAAGGCAATAATTCCAATGTAGACTCTGACATTCGAAGGTTAACCCTGAGTCATCAAGAAAAAGTTAAATTTTATACAGTTGCTTTTGTTTCAGAAGGCAGAAAATAAATATAAACTGATTTCAGCGAGACCTTCACCTATAGCTCTGGCATTTACTGTGTAACTATATAATGGTCAGACCAATGCCAAAGGCACTTTGTGAACATCATCTCAATGAATCAATGGTTAGAATTTAAAAAAGAAAAATAATAAAATATATCTTCTTGAGGCCTGTCTGTTGCCTATGAGCTTCATGTTCATTCGAAGTTGAAAAATGCATTTCCTAGATTCCTTTTCTAAGGTTCATTGGCATTACGAATGGGAATCAATACCAAGAGAATGGAAGGTGGAAGGAAGAGGGAGAAAGAAAATCTGCTCTAGTGGATTCTGGTAGCACCAGACAATGATGAGCAACAGAAGGTGATCATAGGTCTCAGTGAGCTCCCAGGTGTTAGGAATATCGTCAGAGGGAACACCGGCTCCTGGATTCTGATCACAGGCCCCCAGGTCTCCAACAGCGGTGAGGTGGTGAGCTCTGTAACTCCAGCAGTTCAGCAGCAGATATTGGTCTGCAGCAGTGGAACACTAGCAGATTCCTGGACTTTGGGTAATTTGTTTCTGTTTAAATATTTTTACCTCCACTCTTTTTCCTCTTCACATTAAATTCTTTAATCTTTTGCAACGTCAATGCAGCTAACTCCCTTGTTTTCATTTTCTTAACCATACACTAATAGATTTTTAAAAATCAAATCAACGTATAATTTTTATTAAAAAGTTAAATTTAATTTGATTGGAAACTTTAGCTATCCAAGCAATGTTAACCAAGTAAAATATACTGTTTTATCTTAGCCTTGGTCCCTGCTGAAATTATAATAATAATTTAGGATACTTTAAGCAAAAATTCTTCTTGGCAATTAAAACTGCTTTTAGTTTTCTGAGTGCTATAATGACATGAGCGTGGATTGAAGACATTCGTAGCATGGCCTTGGAGAAAAGAGAAAAGGGACATAACTAAACCATTATGCCAGAATCTTATGGTACCCTTAGTAGACGGCATCATGAATTAATGGCTTCAGACCTGGGTTGGCCGCATAGTGTAGTGCTTACGTGCTGTGTGTCAGGAAATGGATCTCACATAGCGAACAGCAGTTCAAATCCCGGCCCAGTGGCTTGAAAACATACCAGGTATGTGTGCATGCATGTCTAGGATCTGACTAAAAGAACTGCAGAAAAAAGTAGCATGGCTTGAACATACCTCACAAAGGGGTGCTTGCTTTCCCTCTCTCCTTTTCTCCGGTGAGTGTACACATTTTTTGGTGATAAAAAAAATATATATAGCTTTACCCCAATTAGATCGACATTCATTCTCCAAATCAAGCAGCATGCAGGTTTTCAATGGGCAAGTTCTATGACCAAATGCTGCAAGTGTGTATCTGACACACTGCAAATGTTACCTAATCTTGGTGTTTCTTTCCTTTCTTTCTTCATGTATGTTATGTATGTGTGTTTATCTATATCTATATCTACCTATATAGATACATAAAATTTTCCTTAACAAACTGAGACACAGAATCACTGCAATGTTTTTTCCTTCTTTTTTTCTTTCATCTCATTTTCTTTTATACATTCAATCACATTATCATTTGCTTACAAAATGGATATTTCACCAGGTGAACATTTCTCCCTAGTCCAGCTGATAAAACTATAAAATATCTTCAACAGATAATACCACACTTCTTTGTGCCATTAATGCTTTGCCTCCCTATTTTTCTTCTAAATGTCCTTCCTCAAGTAAAATTTTACTTAAGAAGCCACTGTACTCATTTTTCCTAACTAGAGATTTTTTTCCCTGGGGTATAAAAAGTCAGGCTGTTCTTATTAATAGAGGTAAGTTGGATCATTAATGAACTGAACTGATGCTTGTATAATTGCTTTCCTCTTCACTGAGTTCTCGTCTTTCCCATACACTCAGTCTATAGTTCCTATTCAAGATATTCCCCTGAGAAGATAAAAATCATCCATTTCTGAGAGGCTGTTTTTCTATGTATATGCAATAGGTAGTTGGTCTCAATTTCCTAAAAAATGATCCCTAAAGATTGTGGTGCATGGAATAAAAAAAAAGAAAATTGAGTAAATGTGATCAAGTATTTTTGGAATTATTGAGTTTTTGGAAATTTATGATTTTTTTCTGTTTTTTAGGCAAACATTGTCATGACTTTTTCCCTATGATTCAATACTACCATGTATAGCAGAACAAAAGTAAAATTGAAAATCACAGGTTTTGCAATCAGTCAATCTGAGTTTGAATCTTCCCTATGATTCTTCCTAAACATGTGAGTTTAGTCAAGCCAAATAAATTCTCTAAGTATATTCCCTCAACTCTGTCAAAGACAGGATTAGAACACTTATAGAAATAGAGGATTAAAGCCGATACACAGAGACTATTGAGGGTTGTATCTCTAATTCAATAAATAAACAGGGTGATTGTAGTTTATAAAGAATATACTTACAAAGCACAGATGTTGACATATGTATGTGTGTTTCTGTATGTGTGTGTGTGTTTCTGTATGTGTGTGTGTGTGTATTAGGCTGAAAATAGCTGAACTTGCTTACATTGAACTCTTTTTGACCTACAAAAATATATGTCTTCTTCCATTAAGGAAATTGTAATATCTTATGAAAGGATTGGCACAGGGCAAAGATTTTTTGCCAATTATTGATAATAACAAGACATTGCATTTCCTATGTTAAGGGCAATCAAAAATATGCTGAACATAAATGTGAGTGGAATAATAGATACAGAGAGAATTTAGAAAAGGCCAGATAAATGTCTTTTCTATATTTTTTAAAAATCCTGGTTGTTTGAAACAGGTTATAGAAAAAATGTTTGTGCTATAGCTACACTTAAATCTTACTTTCTTTAGAGAATTATTTATTCATTTAATTTAATTTGTTATTATAATTTTAAAATTTCACCAAAGATATACTGAGTGAGAGAGAGAGAGAGCAAAGTAAGCTGCCGGGTCCCAGACTCGAACTGCAGTCAGCTATGTGGGAATCCAGGGCCTTAACCACCACACCACCTACAAGTCCCCACAGCTACATTTAGGTAATGATCAATATATCTCTAAACAATGTGAGAGTAAAACTTTCCATTGCTAAATATGTGCTAAAGTAAGATAAAATTATTTTCTCCATAGTATTTGAATATAAATAAATGATTTATAGCTTCCATAATAATTTCATGTAGAATATTCATTCTGAAAACTAAAACATGAAATGAAAGATGTATAGGAACCTATGCATCAAATATTTAAAGAACCACTGAATCTGGAGATAGCGTTGTAAAGGTAGTTTTGAAAAATTATATTGACTAGCTAGGCTTTAAGTACAATTATACTGATTATATAAAATTATAGTTTACCTTAGTCTAAGATGATGCTGGTATTAAAAGAATTTTTTAGCAAAATGCTATATTAATCTAAAAGAATGACAGACAATTCAGTACAACAACCAGCAAGCTACTTTTAAAAATGCTCTCTCCCCCCCCCCATCACACACACACACACACACACACACACACACACACACGTACATGTACATCACTCTTAGCTATTAAAACATATACATTAAAATAGCTTTTTTTTAGTCGGCTTAATTGTTATTGTCTTAACTCTACACACGCAACTCCTACTGCATTGTTTGGAATAGTCTTCCTCTACATGTGTGACTACAGCAAAGTAATGGTAAAGTGCAGCTTGGTAGGTTTAAACACTAAGATGGTTGCTTTCCTTTGTTTTAAGCATTGTCCATTTATGGGTGCTAAAAATAAGGAAATTTGTAACAAGTGAGAAAATAGCAAATGAACTTTAATGTTTAGTTTGACCAAGATGACTGCAACAGGGGCCAGCAGGTGGCATAGAAAGTGAAGGCACTCCCATATTGCTGACCATAGTTAGAGTCCTGGATCTGGCAGCTTGAAAATCACCCAGGCATGGCATGCAGATCAGGTAACTGGCCTGTCTGGCCCCAGTGTCTAGGGATGGTGGTTGAGCTCTCTTGGGTAAAGGGTATGGCAGCAAGGAGTTGCTCAGTGATGACAAGCTGAAGGAGCAAAGGTATGTGTGTGTGCCCAAAATCCCAAGATGAGAATGAAGAAGAAGGTATTGCACATGGCCATCACCCCTTGGGCATGATTTCTTACTTTCCCTCCAACTGTCTCTCTCTCCAGCAGCACATGCTCCTTATAACAAAAACCAAAAACTTTAAAAAAAAAAAAAAAAGAAACAAAGAAAGAGAAAGAAACAGATGACTGCATGACTGCTACAGATTTAAAAAATCACTACCACTTAGCTTATTTCTGATATACAGAATATTCCATGCATAATTAATTTTTTAAAGTATATTTTAAAGTCTAGGATATGGGCCAACAAGTGGTGATCAGGTTAAGGCATTGGATTCCACGTGAATGACTCTGTAGTTGGAGTCCAGGGCCCTATAGCTTGAAAATCATGCCAGCCATGCATGCATGCATGTGTGCCCAAAATCCCAGGAGGAGTCTGGAAGAGAAAAGATTGCAATGTGTTCATTCTCCCCAGGGAGGAGGGGCATTTCTCTCTTTTCTTTTTTTCCTCTCTCACTCTCTCTCCACTTCTTTCTCAAGAGCACACTCCCTATAGCAAAAACTTTTTTAAAAAAAGTCCTAGATATTTTTTAGTTTATAAAAAATTAAAAACTCTTTCACAATATTTTAATTTCTGGTCAATTTGTTATCTTAAGTTACTTTTTTACAAGCAGACTGTTAGTTTACATTACAATAAACCTTATAAAGCTTTCTGATTGCTGAAATGCATCTAGGCAAATTTTGTTTCACTTGAGTTGGTATAAGATTGTCTGATGGTTTGATATTTCAGGATAAAACTTAAAAACATGTTGAAATTCAAATCTTTAGTGCTGAGAAATACTGGATAATAACAATTTTTAAAGAATCATTGAATTACAGAGTGTCAGCATATAATCAATGTATTGAATTCCACATGTAAATCTAAAGAATGACTTCTGTTCTATAAATGGATTATTTCCATGGTATAGCTACTAAAAGTAATGTAACTGCTGGATGGAGACCAAATAATTTAAAAGAATATGAGATACAAAACTAACGCATAGTTATATTTCAAAATAATTTTTTCCCCAAATCTGTACCTTAGTGATTTCATTATAATTTATTTGAGGGGTGACACTTGAATTCCTTCTTTTCCTGACATCAAATTATTATTATTATTTTCTTAGTTTGCTATAGGGTGTGTGCACTCACAGGAGAGAGACAGAGAGGGAGAGAAACAGAGTAAATGAGAAAACAACCCCCAGGTCAGGGATGATTATGCCACCATCCCCTCTTCTCTACTTTTCTCTGAATATCCTGGGTATGTATGCACATGCACCTGGCATGCCTCTCAAGTCGCTGGCCGGAGACTCGAACCATGCCATTGGCCATGTGGGATCCAGCTGCCTCAACCACCACTCACCTGGCTGGTTCGCAAATTATTTTGTAATCCTAACTTTTCAAGTCATCAGAGCAGAAAAACACAGAACTTCTTATTTCTGAGAAAAAAAAAAAACACTAAATACATATCTTCTATGAAAATTATTACTACATGTAAATTACTTATTATATGGCAATGGCAGTAAAACTGATAAAAATAAAAACAACTTAGTAATCTGTTATTTTGTTGCCATTTTTAAAACAAAATACAGAGAATATTCAGGAGGTTTTTCAAAAAGAGTAAGGGGAATGTAAGATGCTCAATTATAATGTAGTGGAGAAACAGGTTATGCAAACTATTAATATAAAAACTTATATTAAAAAATTAAATCGAGGGACCAGCAGTTAGCATAACGGCTATGTCGTTGGACTCCCACGTAGTCAACCACAGTTCAAGTCCTGGACCTGGTGGCTTAAATTCACGCCGGGCGTGTGTGCGTGCATGCCCAAGATCCCGAGAAGAGAATGGAGGAGAAGGGATTGCGGTGTGGCCATCACCCCTGGGGAGTGATTTCTCACTTTCTGTCTCTCTGTCTCTCTCTGTCTGTCTGGTGAGCGCACGTGCCCTGTAGCAAAAACCTCTCAAAAAAATAAATTGATGATATAGGTATTATCAAAATGTAATGATTACTAATGGGTGAAATTATTTTATTTTTTAAGAGAGACTTTTCTCTATGAGGAGCATGCACTTGCCAAAAAGAGAGAGAGAGAGACAGAAAGTGAAAAATCATCCCCAGGGGGGATGGCCACTTCACAGTCCCTTCTGCTCCCTCTCCTCTGGGATCTTGGGCATGCAGGCACACATACCCATCATGAGTTTACGTCGCCAGACCTGGGACTGGAATCAATCAGCTATGTGGGAGTCCAGCAATGTAACCATTATACTATCTGCTGGTCTCCAAAAGATTTACTTACTTAATTTGTATTTGTTATTATTATCTTTCTTTCATTTGACCAGAGGGAGACAGAGAGAGGGAGAGAGACAAAGTGAGAAAGCAAGCCACCAAGTCCAGGGCTCGAACCACCATTCCACCTGCTGGCCCTAACTAATGGGTGAAATATTCTTAATACAGGATTCTAGTAGAGATATTCATATAGTAGGTACTTATTAATATTTGATAATTATAAAGCTATTATATCAATAACAGTTTGAAAACAAGACCTAAAGAGAACAGACTACAAAGACATGAAGAGAATCTCAGAACATAAGAGAGCTCTCTTGTGATTGAGTTGAGGATACTTCATGTTAATATAGCTTGGTGAAATTACATGATTATAATCAGGGAGAACTGAGCTGTTATAACCAGGCAGCATACACTGAGGAATGTCATTGCATATGCTACCAGATCTACAGAAAGCTTAAGTGAAAATCTTCCTGGGAGATAAAGGAGGACACTTTTAAAGTGAAGACATTTATACTGGACCTGCCCTATAGGACAGTGGTTAAAGGAGCTGGATTCTCCATGGCTGACCACAGTTTGAATTCCATCTGAAATGGCTTGGAAAACATGCTAGGTATATGGGTGAGCCTGCCCAAAGTCCCTGTAGGATGGAGAAATGGAAGAGAAGAGGCTTCTGTGGATCCAACTCCTGTTGGAGGATCTCTTTCTCTGGTGAGTGCACTTGCCCTCTGGAAATAGAAAAAACAAAAGCAACAAAAAGAGAAAATTCAGACCATGAGAAGTGATTCACCAAGGCAGAATGGAAAACCATGCAAAATGGAAATATAACCAAGGCCACTTAAGTACACCAAAAATTAGAACTACTTTGACTATTTCTATAAACTCCAATAACATTACTGAGTAATGTACATGAAGCTTAATAAATGTTAACTCATAAATAAGGTAAAAAATAAGCCCTTATTTTTATAATATGTAGATTTGAACATTTTATGAACCAAGCGTCTCTGCTAAATACGAGTTGCCAATTACTGCTTTGATCTATTCCACCATCAGGATCCTCAGTGATTTATACGGTATTAGCAAAACGCACATGCAATCAGTAATTCACTAAAAAGCAGAACAAAACATTTTACTTAGAGTCAGTTTATTTTCTGTTGTTTTTAAAAAATCACATTATATTTTAAAAGACTATGTTGAACTATCTCTGTAACAGCAAAATTTGGTAGAAATAATCTTTTCTTTATATAATCACATTAAATATAAATATGAGCAAGAAAGACAGAGAAAGGGACAGAGAGAGATGGCAACCCTAACAGCTTTCATGCTGCAATCCACCCCAAGCCTCAGTGATCCCCAGATCACGGGCACATGCCTATTTTACTGCTGCTCCACAGTCACTTGAATAATTTTATTTTAATGAGAGGGTCTGTGAGTTGATTTCCAATATAGGTTATTGATTATATATCCTTAAGGGTTTTTTTTTTTTTTTTTGGTACAGAAATACTCGATCAATAATATTTAACTGCTATACTCTGGGGCAGAAAAATCAGCAAAGCAGTAATAAAGCGATCAGAACTACTAGTAATTCTGTGCATAGACCACTTACATAACCTGCATATCTGACCAAGAAGTTATTGCTTTCCAAGCAAATTGTTTTCCTTATTGAGATTAGAAGAGTCTAAAAGAAAGGCAGTACATTTATTTTGCCTAAAAATAACAATAGTGCTAATCACAGACTAAAAGTGAAATAAGAAATTTCATGCATAAATTAAATAACACATCAAATTCAGAAAAAAAGAAAAATTATAGTTATTCTAATGTTTTTTTCAAAGCTTTATAAAATTGTAGGGAGAATAAATCTCATAAATCTCATGTAAAGCATCATTGGATTAGTGGCAGGTATATTAAAAAATGAAGAACTCCCACTTCATTTTCTTAAAAAATGAAGAACTGGCTTAACTACCCAAACCCTAAACTCTACAGACACAAAGAGAGTAAATGAAAAAAAAAAAAAAAAAAAAAAAAGGAAAAGAAAAGATGAGCTTAAGTCAGCTTTATACTGGTTTTCTGTAAGGTTAATTAATCGTTGCTAATTGCACCATGCAACAGCCAGAGACAGAAGCATTGTCAGAAAGAATGCAGTGGGAAGGAAAGGAGATAAAGAAAAAGCATTTGTGGAACTGAACCTTCAAAGTTACTTTCTACCTCGCTGTGCTTAAGATGCACAAAAGGTAACACAATATTAGGAGAAGCACACATCTTGAAACAAGATGCAATTAAGTATCTTTTAAAAACATAGTAATTACATACATTTCAATTCAGTCAAGTGAAAACTTGGCATTTCTTTATTTGATCAGCTTAATAGTCAAATTCTATAATTCAGTCTCTCAAATTCATTCTGAGCATAATAGAACAAAAATACATTATCATTTAATTCTAATAGATTTTTTTCCTGTTGAAGATAGGGTAATAATAAGAATAATATATATAAAAGCTAATTATGTGCTTGTCATTATTCTAAGAGAGCTTTACCTCATAAATAAATTCTGCTATTCCCATTTTTTTAGGGAAAAAAAAGGGAAAGAAGCAAAGACATGGAAGAGTTAAATACTCACCCAGCATCATGGACAATACTTAGGGAATACAGACTTTAACCACTACATCAAGCTGTACAGGAACTTTACTTCATGTATCTCAGCAACGGATATTAGAGGGCTGGCAGGTGGCGTGGTGGTTGAGGTACTGGACTCCCATATGGCCAAGTGTGGTTCAAATTTCAGACCTGGTGGCTTGCTTTCCTACTTTCTTTCTCTCTTTCTCTGTCTTGCTCTAGTCAATTAAAAAATAATAATAATTAGGGAACCAGCAGTTAGCATAGTGGCTATGTTGCTGGACTCCCACGTAGTCGAACGTGGTTCACGTCCTGGACCCGGTGGCTTAAAACTCACGCCAGGCGCGTGTGCGTGCGTGCCCAAGATCCCGAGAGGAGAATGGAGGAGAAGGGATTGCGGCGTGACCATCCCCCCTGGGGGGTGATTTCTCGCTTTCTGTCTCTATGTCTCTCTCTGTCTGTCTGGCGAGCGCACGCGCCCTACAGTGAAAATCTCTCCAAAAAAAA
>NW_006198649.1:1081611-1136577 GCF_000334495.1 Tupaia belangeri chinensis
AGAGGAGAATGGAGGAGAAGGGATTGCGGCGTGACCATCCCCCCTGGGGGGTGATTTCTCGCTTTCTGTCTCTATGTCTCTCTCTGTCTGGCGAGCGCATGTGCCCTACAGTGAAAATCTCTCTCAAAAAAAAAATAATAATAATAATTAATAAATCAAATAAATAATTCTTTGGAAAGAAAAACAGATATTAGAAGAAGTGTCTTGTGTTTTCATGAAGATCAGCTATAGCTTTGAGGAACTAGTACAAGAGTTCCACTTTAGCCAAAGTGGCCATTCAGGACAATTTTGGAAAAGAAGATTCAGAAAAAAAAAGTTATTTTTTCAATCCACATTTATTTACACATTCATAATTTAAAAGATTATGATGGTCTAAAAAGTACTAGTCTATACCATTTATAAACATTCATAAATCTTATGAAACAAAGTAAATAACATTTCATTTACAGTCTTCTAAAATGATATATATTAGGAGTAAACATTTATGACCATATCAAATTTCCTATAAATATTTGATAGTGATAATTACAAAATTGTGAACTATGGGATTTGTCTAAAACAACTTATCTAGTCTTCTGGATTGGTTAACTATTCTTATCACTAGTAGAGACTCTTGAAACATATTTTAGAGTAGATAGTAAAATGACAATTCAACCTATATTTGCATTTCTCATTTCTGAAGAATACTCAAGTACTTCTCAGTTAGTGTTTATATCAAATGTAAAGAAACCAACATCTACCTTTTAAAAATGTTTTTACTTTTGTAAATTGTGCATAGCATAAAATGTATCACTTTACTACTTTTAAGTATACAATTCAGTGGAATTAAGTATACTCATACTGTACAAATATCACCACTACTTATCTCAATAAAGTTTTTATAACATCTATTCTTGAAAATGACAAAATGTACTAAGAATTTAGTCTTTGGATAATTATTTCAAAATTTTACATATAAACATTTATTTTAATCTCCTTGAGGAATTAGCCCAAATTATTTCGTCTACACAAACCCCATAATGTACTAATATTCTTCATACAGGGGTCATTTATCTTATATCCCACAAGAAATATCTACTTAGGGTTTTTCTATTTTTATAATTATAAAATGTTCCTGGAATTTTACATCAAAGCTATATTTGTTTCAATTCAGAAAAAGCAATTCTAATTTGTTAGAGTTGCAAATCATTTTGTGGAGTCCCTGAAGTGAAACATGTTCTGTACATAGAATAATAAGTTCTATACTTCTGACAATTCTCAACTCTGCCTTAGTGGCATCTACCTGTACAACTAAAAGATATTGATAGCATATAACGACTTGGATGATAACGACAGAACAACAAAATGTTATAGGAGAAATTTTCATTGCATTTTCAACTATCTGATCTACTGTATCCTAAAGAAAAAAAAAAATCTTCTACTAGGAAAAATTATGTTTTTTAGCTTATTTTTAAAAAGAGCTAACATCAACTCTAATTGGCCGGGAATGATAAACACAAATGATACCCAAAACAAAAAAGGGAAAAAAAAGTCAATTCTTTATCTACTTCCACCTTTGAAAAGAATTTGACATTTTTATTATGGTTTCTTGAAACTACTGTTATAAAGTAATTTGAAGCAAAGGTGTTGAAGTCATATTACTGTTGCTAAACCAGAAAACAAAATTGTGATACTCTTTGATAGGTATGTCATAGCAAAAAATTGCTAAGTTTTTCATCTCCATTTCATCTTTGAAGTGAAAATACATTATTTGCCAATATTCATATTGCCCAAACTCAAATTCTTAACATAATTTACTACTTATCTAAACAGTAAGCTTAGAATGCTATATAAAAGTCATTTAGCCATATAATATCTTGGTCTTTTTAACAAGGAGCACTTTATTTCTCCATTATAGCCTAGATTTGCAATAGCATTATATCAAATTTGAATATATACCTGGATTTAGAGTAGAATTCTATTTTTTTTTTGTGGATGTATAGGTTGAAATTAGAATCTTCATTCCCATTTAAATGGATCATTTATGTTAATAGTAAAATTTTCAAATATTTTCCCAAAGAGAATCTGGCACCAGTTCTCAGCAAAACATCAATACTTCATACATGTCTAGGGACAATCAGGAAACACTTTTTAGTACATTTTTGTACCCTATGTGATAAAGTCAGTTTGTTTATACCTCAACATGTGGACTGTGTTATATTTATGGCCGGTATTCCCCCAATAATGTATTTATAAATCCTCAAATTAAATACCAACCTCTGATTTCCTGGATAGAATGTATACTAGAGTGAATTCTTCGATGAACATAAAGATGCTTTAAAAATGATACTCTCTTGAGATTGTGCTTTAAGACCTATATTTTTATCATTAACAACACCTTAATAAAAACCTTAAAAGAAAGCATAGCCATAGTAAAATACACCAGGTAGGCATATTATGAAAGGGAATACAGCTTTCTACAAACCTAATAGTGACACAGGGAAGATGTAATTAAAAGGTCATTTTGTTGAGGTAGTTGATAACAATCTCTTTCTTAGACATATCCTCTTCATATATTTATATCGAGGCAGAATTACAGTAGTCATTTCCACACATAATATCATTAACCTTTATTTCTTAAGCTGGTCTGTTTCAACTCTTGCTTCTGACAAAATGTCAACTCACCTGTCATCAAGTATTCTCAAACCCATGTTATTTTTTTATTTTTTATCTTTTCCCAGCTTTTTCTCTATGCTATTGTTGGTTGCATATCTACCAGTAATATTTAGTTCAAAACAACTCAGCTGTCACTCTTTCAGCTAGCCTTTTTTTTTTTTTTTTTTCCTACCCTTCCTCTATCACTCCAGCAGTCTTGGCTAACTGGGCTGATGCATCTCCTTTTTCTTGTTTTTGTCACATTGTGTGTGTTTCATAGTTGATTCCTTATCCCTACTCCCTATATCTGGCAATAAATGCAAACAAGTATTTTTCAGGTTTTTATAGTTTTCTTTCACTTTTAAAAAATGTAATGTGTTTAAAATAAAAGCCCCATGGGAAGATTATTTCGTTATAATATTTATAAAAGTAGCCATTTCTTCCTTTTGACACTAAGGTGTGAAATTCGAAAATACACAGTGGCTATCTAGAATATATTGCATTATGGTCATTTTATTTTTTAAATAGGACATAGGGGCTCCATAGTTTTATAATCAATTGCTATGTTTTCAAATGAAATCTAAGAAAAGAGAGGTGGAATGTGCAGTATTTTTATCCTGATAACAGTCAGATTAGACCATGGATTTGGGATAAAAACAGTAGTGACAAAAGGAAAAGAATATCAAATGTGAGAGTACAGGAATTTGTAGTGAAGACAAGTGAAACCCAGTGAAGGGCCTTGGGCATCCAAAAAACAGCATGAGGGGCCAGAAGGTGGTGCAGTGGTTAACACTCTAGACTCCCATGTGGCCAACTACAGTTCGAGTCCCAGACCCAACAAATTAAAACTCACACTTGGTTCATGAGCATGACTGCGCAAAATTCCAGGAGGGGAAAGGAGAAGGGATTGCAGTGTGACCTTGTCCCTTGTGAGTGGGAGGGTGATTTCTCGCTTTCTGTTTCCCTGTCTCTCTGTTTCTCTGGTGAGCACACACACCCTAGAGCAAAACCTCTCAAAAACAAAAACAAAAACAAAAACAAAACAGCACAAGGAGGAGGAGGTATGCGCACACTTGAATATAAGTGTGTGCGTAACAGAGAAAGGGGAAAGGAGGTATTGAGTAGAACATTTCCTGTAAGGAAACTATTTCCCCATTTTTTTCAATGAGGTCAAATTTTTTTCTACTTCTCCGTTATTTGGGCTGTATCATGCCTCAAGCACTGTCTCAATCAAAAATATCTCCCACAGTTGCCCTGTGATTTAAAAGACCTCCGCATTTGACTGCTGCAGAAACTCATTGTCTTTTGTATTCTGTATTCTAGAACACCACTTAGTGTTTTCATTTTTTCTCCTTAAACTGGCTACATCCTTTTTTCTTAAATGTGAATGAAATTAGTCACAACATCAGCTCCCTCAACATATAATCTTGCAGAAATGTGGCAGAAATGCAAATGAAATGTAAAGCTTGTTAAGTATAAAAAGTAGATGCTCCTTTTCAAATACCGTATTGTTCTAAATATAAACTTTATTGTTCAAACACCTTCTCAGACTAAGTTTTGAAGTCACGTGTCTTACCCATAGAATTGACTTTATTCCCAGGCAAACAGGATTCTGTTGTGTGAATAACTAAGGTGAGAGACTGTACAGGTTCTGATGATTGTTCAAGCAATTTAATGCTAATCCGAGGTTAAAGTACAAGTGTTTTTGTTTCCTTAGATATAAATACTTAATACTGATTTTTTTCTTTAAGATCATAATAGCAGAGTTCTTCACAGAGATAAAGCAAAATTAGTTGTGATTTTAGTGTTCAAATATAATTAGAAATAAACAGACCTCACAGTGGGCAGTGGCACTTGCACTGATAGAATTCACGTTGTCTGAAGTCACTCTAAAAATATAACTGGAAGACATCCTCCTCAAAGGAAATGAAAAAAACAAAGGCAAATTCCTATCTCTAATGCTGTGATTTTCTCATGAAGCAGCAAACTCTGTATCATGCATTTGCTGTAGTTCCATATAAAACTGTATAATAAATTTTCCAAACTATTTTTTTTGGTAACAAATAAAGTGTTCTTTGGTGATCCTCCCCACCCCCCCCAATTACTGTAGATCTCCAAATAATTTGCCTCATAAGTTTATATTTCAATCAATCATTAGCCCGATAGGGCTTCATAAATTTCCTCCATCTATCTGCCTATGGAAAATTGTACTGACTGAAAAATATCTATAATCTATGTATAAGTGTGGAGGGAAGAGGGAAATTTCCTCTTTACGGAAATCCTAGTTGGGTTAAAACAATTTTTGAAGGCAATAACACAAAATAGAACATTAGCTGATCAGTAATAGTCTAACATGAGTATTTCTGGTAGTTGGACGGGCTGAGGAGATTGGCCATAGTGTCATTCAAGGACTCAGAAGGATGAATGGTCTGACATTTTTAAATACGTTGACTTATCAGGATCTTCCTGCAGGAGGGTTCTACTTCCAGCAAGCAGATGGGAAAATGGGGAAAAGAGAGTGAAGACAATCACGTTGACCTAAAGGAGACAGGAACCACTTACTCATCTTCCTCATGAGAACTACTCTCATGACTGCATCACAACGCAAGAGAAACCTGGAAATATAGACTGAATATGCACTTCCCAGCATTAATTGCATCAGCAAATCATAGTGAAACTCTTTGAGGGTGAGCAGCAGGTGGCACAATGGCAATTGATATTCGGTGCATGGTAACGTCCCTAGTTCATATCCCAGGAATTCTCTATGCACACTAGGAATACGCACACATACCCACAACCTATTCTGGCAGAGACTGGGAGTGGACTACAATGCAAACATGCTGTGCTTGACTCTGTCTCTCTCTCATGAAATAAATAAATAAATAAACTTTACAAATATTTGACCGACAGCCTTATTTGAATAAATTTATGCAATCCTTTGGAAAATCAGGATAATTCATTGGCAATGCTATTTATTCAACTAGATAATATATGCAGATATTATTAAATGTTGCAACAGCTTTTTACGATATCTTCAGGCTTCCACACTTGGTCTCTCCCCTGTTTTTATTTATTTATTTATTTATTTATTTATTTATTTATTTTGTGTGATGTATGTGTAGCAGAAGATGTTATTTGAAAAATAGAATCAGTTTATTTAATCTCCTGCTTATAATCCAAATTGGTCTTATGTACAGTATCAAATGCAAATTACTAATTGAGGCTATATGGGATTGATTATCTGGGCTCTATTTAACTCTTTTGTGTGTTATTCTTTCTTTCTCTCCCTTATTCCCAATATTTTAACTATACTTCGTTCTGACCTAGACCCAGTTCAGGCCATATGCACTTTGTGTCTCTGTCTTAACTTCTCTTCCTATAGTTCTTCATATGTTAACCTTTCATCATTCAGGTTGCAGCTCCAATGTCCAGTCCTCAGAGATCCATCCTGATGATCCGTAGTTTAAAGGAGCAAACAAGTAGCCACTTCATGCTTTGACCTTGCCTGATTCTCTTCCTAGCACCCATTAGTCCTATGATACATGGTACCATATTTTATAATAGATCTGGACTTCAAGAAGTCTACTCTGACCTTTTATTTTACAAATGAGGAAACTAAAACCCAAATTATTATTGACTTGCCTAAGGTCTTATAGCTAAGAACCAAGAAGTCATTAAATATTCCAATATTTATTTTATAAAACAATTTAAAGAGGTCCAGCTCCATAGCTGAGTGGTTAAGGGAGTCAGATACCACGCTGCCACAACTGCTGTTTGAATCCTGGTCCCCAGCAGCTTGAAAATCACACTGGACACATGAGCGTATGCACTCAAAATCTGACAGGGTGGAGAAATGAAGGGGTGATGTGCTGTGATCACGCCTATTGATGGGTGCTTTTTTGCCCATCTCAGTCTCTCTGACTTTCTCTGGTGAGTGTATGTGCCCTCTGGCAACTAAAAGAAAGAGTACAGAGAATGTAACATGTTAATGATAACCCCTTATCTGCCTGAATGCACTGCTATTTCTTTTTCAGAGAGATCTGTTACTTCTTCCCATATAGTAGGTTGGACGTAGCTTTTAAATAAATACCTAGTTGAGAGAACAGTGAAATGTAAAAGTGAACACAGACTACAGCTATACTGCCCAATACAGTAGACTCTACTAATATGAGGCCATTTCAATTTAAGCTAATAAACTGAAGTGGTAATATTTTAGTCTCATGAGCCTGATTCAAGTTCTCAGTAGTCACAAGTGGCAAGTGACTATCATATTGAACAATGCAGGGAAACATTTCAATCATCCAGAAAGTTCTATCTGATAGGGGCAGGCTTGTCTTTTTTATACTCTCATTTGGTTTGTGATCCTTAGTTCTAGATTTCATTATTACCCCCACCTCCATAATTTACTCTTAGAATCATCTTTCCTGCTTCTCCACTGATTGTAAAAGGGTAATATTTTCTTTTCTTTTCTTTCTTTTTCTCTCTCTCTTTTTCTTTTTCTTTTTTCCAAACATAGAGTGTATGTACTTGCCAGAAAGAGAGAGGGAGAGAGGGAAAGTGAGAAATCACCCTCCCAAGTGGTTGGGGGAACAGCTATGCTGCAGTCACTTCTCCTCCATTCTCCTCTCAGGATTTGAGGCACACACACATATGCACCTGGCATGATTTTCAAGTTACTGGGTCTGCAGCTCTAACCACAATTGACCATATGGGAATTCAGCACCTTAACCACTACACCACCTGCTGGTCCTGGGAGGAAGATTTTTTCAACAAAGCAGTTGAGGAAAAGCAAGGAGAGCCATAACTGCAATTCACTATGGATTTCTATGAAAGGAGGTACTCATAATTTGTACTTATTTAACTTCTAATTTGTTGAAAATTGGTAATTTTTTAATGCTGTTATATAAAAATAGGACTGTAAGAACGTAAACTCATAGTTATGTGAAATCTTTCCAGGACATTATATTGCATTAAAGAGCTGCAGAATAAGCTTGGTAGCTCTCTATGCAGTGGGAAGGAACTATTCATGCTATTCCCTTTGCCTTTGTCCAAGTTGCCTGGTGCCAGGAACACATTACCCATTTACTACCTGTTTCCAAGGCAATGAGTATCACTCCTTGACCACTCTAGGGCATTGATAGTAACTCAAGAATAAGCAGCCCAGTTTCTGTAGCTAAGGCTCTGTAAATAAATGATGCTCTTGTTCTCTCACTCGTACTAGAGAAAGGATAATTTAGGATATTTGGTGATTTGGACTATTGCTTAAATTATACAAGGTGACCTCAAATATAAAGAGGTTCTATTTATCATTCTCGTGAAAAATAGATTAATGAGGTCATAAGGGAGAACATAGATGACAGAGTAAAAACCAATTACAAGAAATGGAGAATCATGTCAAAATTAATATTCTTCTGATAATGGGCATGATGATCACTGTCATTTTCTAAGCTGAGATGTGCATGGCTTGCACTCCAGATGCATTTTTTCTGATCCAATTTGGATACGCAGTTTTGAGGCAGTGTCTGAACTATAGCATTATTATCCCAATAGCTAGGCTGTGCCCAGGCAGGCAAAATGATTCAAATGGCATATTCCCTGCTTTGTCATTCAAATACAAATGAATATTGTGTTTCTCAATGTGTAATTTAAGGGGAACATTGAGTAATGGAGAGGAAATATTCAAAATGGCGAGAGAATGAAAAAGGAGACAGAATATGAATATGAACACAAGTAAAAGAGAAAGGAGCAAGAGCGCTTGTCCTGGATGGCAGAAATTTGAGAAAAGAAAGACATGATAAGGTTCTTTACATGTTTGTGAGTCTTTCATAAAGCTGTGATTCTACTCAGTCTATGTTATTCTGAACACCTAAATGTAAGAAATAGATGGAAATTACATGGAGGTTGTTTTTTCCATCAATGGAAATGTTAAATGTTTGGTGGCATCTTCTTACACTGGTCTTTGTTCAAACAGCATTAAATTCCCACTTACTAAGAAATTTTGAAGTATTAATATTTTTGGGGCGTGGCTTTCTCAGGAATTTATATTTCTTTGCTTCCTTCAAATATGAGAACTCAAATTAATCACCAGTTAGGATCTGATAGATAATTTTTGGCACTATTTAAAGAAACTTAAATACCTAGGTAGAATTGATTACTGAGACCTAATTTTATTGATTTCCTGTTACTTCATGAGGAATAGACTGATGAGTAAGTACTTTGTAGGACTAATTATTTCTGTGTAACATCATGGGACTCCTAGTCCCTCTCTTGTGATTTCAAGTCTCATAAAATCTAGTCCCTTGGTTTTTCAGAATGATTGGTTATTTTAATCTCCATCTAGTTAAAATAACTGATAATTTTATGATTTATCAGGAAAAAATACATCCTTTTGCTCAATTTTCTATTCTCACCAGTTCTTCTAATGTCAGAAAAAATATGACTCACACACACACAAACATATGTGTGCATATACACGTTCCCAGAACAACAAAATAAAACAAATCAAAACAAAAAAACAGTGAATGATTAGGCAACAAATAAGCTTGTATTGATGAAAAATAATGATGTTGCATTGTTGATGGCAAGATAGTTTTATGATTTCACCCATTTACATTCCACACAGTCCCCCATCACATGGGGCATTTCCAGATGTATGTGAAATTGATTGCCTTTATCGATTTCTCTGAAGGCTTTCAGGACACCTCCGGTTAACTTGACCTCCATTTTCATAACTTGAATACAATTTTGTTTTAAAAGCACACTGGGAGACAAAACATTTTTTAATCATCTACAATTATTTATCCCAATTAAATCTCTTCTTTTTAAATCCAAGAAATATGTTTACTCTTTAGAAAAAGCTGTTAAACTGAGTTCTTTGTTCTACACCATATCCCCTTGCTTAGGACATTGAGAAAAGTATGAATTTCCTAAGAATTACATAAAAGATTTTTCTCCAAAATGCTATTTTAATGCAAATGAAATTCACAGATTACTTAGTTCTCCTTGTACATTCCAATATATGTTTCACAAAATTGATGAACAAAATCACAGTGGATTTTTTAGTAATTTGCAATGGTCCCTGATGACCCAATTAATAATAGAAGTTCTTTTTTTCAGAAATGTAATTTTAGAAAAGATATGAGGAAATAAGTCCATTTAAACACTATCCATATTACAGCTGTAAATTTTTCTCCAGTTAATACTGAAAAGAATCAACTGATGTGTGAATAAATAACTTGATATCGAATAATAATATTTCAAACCCTCATTTAAAATATTATTGATATTAGAGTTATTCACATATTTTAAATATAAGATGTACATTGTTTTTCAAAATATCACAGTATGAAATATGTATAGTGCATACATAATTCTCTTACATAATGTAGTTTATTGTGGACATTGCATTAAGAATATCAGGAATAGGGACAGTAGGTGGTGGAAAGATTAAGGCGGCTAGATCCTACATGGCTGACTTTGCAGTTCAAGTCTCCACCAGGTGGCTTAAAAACCAAAGCAGGTGCACGTACATGATGGCTAAAATCCTAGAGGAGAATGGAGAAGGGGTTATTTTTGTAGGGGTAATTTCTCACTTTCCCTCTCCCTCTCTCTCTTTGGCAAGTGCATGTGCTCCATAGCAAAAACTTAACAACCGAAAAAAGAAAGTTAGGAATAATAAATATTTTTTATTGTTTTCTGAGAGGTTTTTTGCTATAGGGCGTGTGCGCTCGCCAGAGAGACAGAGAGACAGAAGTGAGAAATCACCCCTCAAGGGAGATGGCAAGGGAGATGGCCATGCCACAATCCCTTCTCCTCTATTCTCCTCTCGGGATCTTGGGCACACATGCACACGTGCCTGGCATGAGTTTAAGCCACTGGGTCCGGGACTCAAACCATGGTTGACTACGTGGGTGTCCAGAGACATAGCCATTATGCTAACTGCTGGTCCCAGGAATAATAAATCTTTTCAGTTAGATTTGTATGAACCATAGACCGAATAGAAGCAACACATTCTCATGTGACACTGAGGTTGAAAAAGACTATTCTTCATAGTATTATACAACATTCTAGATCTTATGGTATATTGTTCTTCCTTATTTTTCTTATGAACAGTTAAATTAGCTATTTTTTGAAACCTATTAGTATATGAAAAACAAGATGTTCATGTTCATGTTTTTTAACCAATGTCTCAATAAATTAACAATAAAATATCAAAAGATATAAGTAACAGCAACAATTTAAAATATAATAATTATATTTGAAAGGTAGGAGTCATTTTCAATGTAATGATTTTACATTCTGGATTACGGGCTTGATTGATTTAAATGACTATCATAGCTTATTGGATGCTTTCCTTAGGATAGAAATATGACTAGCAAATTTTCAGTATAATCATTTTCTCTCCAAGAGTATAAAAATTAATATTTAAAAGTTATTTATTTATAAGTATACTAAATTAGTGAAGGAAATAGTAATATTCTCAAAAACAATATCTCTTTACTGCCAGGCCACTTTTTGGTTCTGTCTAGACATCAGGTAACACTAAAATAATTCATTAAAAACATTCCAACACTCAAAATATATTTCAAAAAATGATATTATCTCAGAGGGATTTCATTCATTATGGACAGCATGCTTTATTTTAAATTGTCTCTGCCCATTTAATCTCATGTTCATTGTCTTCAAAGCATAACAATTGTCATGACATTTTAAGGTTCTTAGTTTGCAAATTCCCTAAAACATGTTCACAAACACTTCTCTGTGCCATTACCCTCTAATGTCACTGCAGATGAGTCCCCCTCATGCAGATTGCTCTCAGTTCTTTCAGGCATGACAAGGATAGCAGGAGGAACTTCTAGACAGGACTTCCAGTCTGCATCCGGTCAGAGACTAGGAAAGAGGATAATGGTGAATAAAAGAAAATCACTATGTCTTATCTAATGCATGTGTCCAATACAAAGGGTCTTTAAAAATTTTATAGAAAATGAGCATTATGGAGGCTACGGAGTGGCATGGTGATTAAGGGAGCTGGACTTCCACATGACTGACTGTGGTTCGAGTCCCCGCCCTGGCAACCTGCTTTCTCACTTTCCTTCTCTCTTTCTCTCTCTGGTAAATTTAAATAAATAAATAAATAAATAAATAAATGAATAAATTAAAGTAATTCTTTTTAAAAAATGAGCATTATGGAAAACTGTTCCACATACACACACATATATATATATATACATCACCTGTGGTGGGGAATTTGACTCTGCTAAGATCATCTTCATTGGGCAGACCAGAATCACAGGACCATGAGGCCACTAGGGTAAAAATGTCTTTGTTGGTGACATATTTTTCATTTGATCTAGAAGAGTTCTTGGGTTGCAAAAGTTTGTGAATTGCAGATGGAGTAAACAAATCAATATTGATAGGATTAATACATACTCTATAAAAAAAGGCAATAAAAACCTGTAATAAAGAAAATTGTTAAATTTAGCATTTTCTAAGCTTGTTTTAACCAAACATTTAACTTTATTTTTCAGATACCTACTAATATCTTGCAAAAATTTAGTGTTATATAGCATTTGCAAAAAGGTGCTTTAGGTGATAAGTTTGACAATCAAAAAATATCTCTGTATATGATTCAAACTTTTCATTTATCTGAACCAAAGCAAATGTGGGAGAAACGAGAATTAGTGAGGAAGAGTGTCATATTCTACTTTTAGTTAAGTAAATGGGGTATTTTAGAGCATAAAAATGAAGTAAATTACAAATTTGTAAAGTATATTTTCATTATTTGTATTAGTCTTCAGCTTTTCTCAAAAATTAAGGTACTAAGGTTTTCATCATTAAAAAAATGTATTGCAGGGAACAGCAGTTAGCATAATGGCTATGTCGCTGGACTCTCATGTAGTTGACCATGGTTCAAGTCCGGGACCCAGCGGCTTAAACTCACGCGGGGCGCATGTGCGTGTGTGCCCAGGATCCCGAGAGGAGAATGGAGGAGAAGGGATTGCAGCGTGGCCATCTCCCCTAGGGGGTGATTTCTCGCTTTCTATCTCTCTGTCTCTCTCTGTCTTTCTGGCGCGTGCACGTGTCCTATAGCAAAACAAACAAAACAAACAAAAACAACAACAAAAAAACTCTCCAAAAAAAGAAAAAAGCATTGCACATAAATACCACAGAATAATGAGCAGATTTTACATGGAATATTGGACTAGATTATATCTTGACTCATGAGAAGAGAATAAAAATCTTTCAAATGCATTGACCCACAGAAACTTTTCAGTTTTCCTGAACTAAGCTCTTAGCATTTGAATGCCTCAGAGATTATCTAATGCCTTCATGAAACCTAATAAATATGGCTTCATTTCCTTCATTGCTGACTCTGCTTAGGATAATCCTGACTCACCACAGTTTAACGCTTGGTCATTCTCACACATCAAACACAACTGGTGTTGATGAAGAGAAAAAGACAAAATCCGCCATCTACTTTACAGCTGTGAAAGTGGGTCAGCTAATTGTGTTAAGGCATTAGCTGCAGTGTCCCTAAGACATTAAAAAGGGAGAAAGGAATAAAAAGAATCAGAGCATGCTACCCTGTGGTCTCTCTTCCTTCAGTATATTTAGATGGTCTGTTCTGTTGCTTCGCCTGGATTGGGGCCTGCTGAAAATCAAGACCAGCAGCAGAGTTTTAAAAGGTAATGATGCCTTCCTCTTTCCACGAAGGAGGAGCATGCTAGTGTTAATTTACCAACAAGCAGGCAAGGAAACTCTTTGAACTCTGAACTCATTTTATGATAACAAAGAAAAATGTGAAAGCACCCATACAAGCAAAATTGTTATTCCCTTGGAAACCTGGTTAAATTTTATTAATTTATTATTAATAAATTAATTGGATATTTAATACCGGAAAAAAATCACTTGTGTCAAAAATTTTACAGCAAGTGATAAGTATCAGACATTATCTTGTATTAATCAAATTCTAACAGCAATAGGAAGCACGACTAGATACATGCCAACCTTCTCTACTTTAATTTTGGTAGGGGGAATTATGTAGCACCTGTGGGGTACAGAGCATGTGAAGCAATGTCACAATACATTAGCTTGTATCACAGTATGGTGAGATATGATGAAATATAATAATACATGTCAAAATAAAGTGGAAACTATGGGTATGCAATATAATTTTTCATACCAAGTATGTATAAAGAAGAAGGGTCAATTATAGAAAGTCTGGGCAAACTGTAAAAGCAAGTAATTTGGATTTATTTACAGATTAAATCTTCACTCTAGTGACACTTGGCAAAACTGCCATCATTAATAATGAGACCTTAGTATCTGCCATTTCCAATTGCATTGGTTGGAAAATTAGAATACTAGTTATCAGGCTAGCTGCCATTTTTTTTTCTTTTGAGGATTATTGATATTGGTTCAGGTTTATTTACTTCCAGGACTATCAAATAATGCAGGACGTTAGATTTTTAAAGTGCAATATATATTTTTTCTTTAATTGCCACAGGGTACATGTGCTTGGCAGAGAGAGAGAGAGAGGGAAACAGTACATTCCCTGTATGGGGCACGGTCATTCTGTAATTCTTTTTCCTCCATCTCTACATCCCATCAGGATTTGGGGTACACTCTCACACATGTGCCTAGCACTTTTTCAAGCCGCCAAATCTGAAGTTCAAGCCCATTGGCCATGGGGCCCAGCTCCAGATGCACTGTGCTTAACCAGTGTGCAATGGGGCTGGCCCAAGTAGATTATTTTTAAAAAATATATCCTTCCTGTAGTTTTTCTTCATAACATGTGCCTATATTTAATCATTTCATCCTAATAATCTATTAATGTTGATTATCAGGACCTACACTAATTTTCCATCTTACCTACAATATTAATGTTCTTAGTCATCAGAACCTTCAGTTTAAGAGGAGGTGGGCGGCTCTCTGTGGAAGTTAGAAAACTTCTATGTATACTGTGTTTGATATTATTCACAATGGACACTTTAAATTTTTGTGAATTAAAATTTTAAACTGTTCATTGATCTCCAACCTTAGTTGAGAACAACATGGGCACAGAGAGATGAGTTAACAGCTGGTATCTGTTGACCACCTGTCACTTCATTATACACTACCATGGGATTACAGAGGTCTCAAGTCCTCAGTATACGAAGCGCCTTATAATCACAGCAAGAAAGTAATTTAGCACCTACTTGTTCTGGTTGTAGAGTTCCTCAACCAGTTCTTTCCAATTTCAGAAGGAGGCTTCTAAGTATAAAAGAGATAGGAACTCGTTCCTCAGAGACTGTTCAGTAAATACGTTGACTGTCTATAGGGCGAGCTCTCATAAAAAATAAATTGGTCATAATCATTTCAGGCCTGTCAATGAGAGTTCACCTATCAAAGCTTATTTAGTTTAATACATTCTAGACAAGGGGTATGTTACAGCTTAAATAAAGGTTTGTCTCCCCCAAAGATTTGTGTTTTGGAAGTTGGTTTTAGTGGTCAGAAGTTTGATATAGCCCAAAACTTCATGCTTTGAGCCTTGGAGGTACTGTAAAGGCGTTAAGTGAAAATCCTTTTATGGTGTCCTGGGTCAGAGGTGGAAGTAGGGTGGGTGGGGATTTTGGGTGTGATACAGTCATTAGGACAGGGTCCTCAGGGTTGAGTTCTCCTGTGTTTTTAAGAAAAGGAAATGAACTAGGTAGAGGTTACATTGATTCAGACCAGAACTAGGAGAAAATTGGGTACAGCTGTTTGGCTCAAAATCCCATCCTCTTCCGGGTTGGTTTCTCACCTGAAGTCGGTCCCTAGCCGCTGGAATTCTAAACTGTGAGTTGAATAAACCACCATTACTTTATAAATTCACTCATTTCTTAGATATTAGTGTTAGCAATATTGTAGAGCGCCACAGAATGAACGACCAACAAAGCCAAATTAAGTTGAAAGGGAATCTTTATTAGCTGGCCAGCGACTACAGTCTGAATCGCGTGGGGGGGGGGGGAGCCGACAGTCAGAACTGCAGCCCTGACTGAAGTTTGAGTAGTCTTTTTTTATAGGGGGTCAGTTACTAGGGGTTTCTATGCAAGGAGTTAGAGAAGCCGAATAAAGTAGGTTAATTATTTCTGAGGGGAGTGGGGTTTCCATGCAAGCAGTTACATTGCTAAACAAAAGGGTTTTAGGCTAGTTAGCAAAGACAGTAGCAGGTACAGGATGTCTTCCGGGATATGATTTTCTATATGGCTAGCATGAGCTATTTTCTCATGAGAAGAATAAGCAGGTTTACAGAAACACACAGCCATGTTATGGTAAGGGAACAAAATGGACAAACAGTTGTTCATGTGCCAGATCTAATATGTGGCCTTGCACCAATGCAGAAAATGAGTTGAAAGGCATATTAGATTACGTTTTGAGAGGTTAACATGTCAGAGTGAGGCATTTTGATCTTACTCATTTGCTTTTAGAGAGTCATTAAAAGCTTTAATTCTGAAGACTGACATGTAAACAGTATTTCATATAGCGTAGTATGAGTATTAAAATATTGATAGGTGTTAGGTCCATGCTTATGACAAGTGTATCACTGAATGATTTATTAAAGAACTCATCGATAGGATTTTACATAATATTTCAACATTTGGATGATACATTATGTAAAATACATTAATTGTTTATAAAACAATTATTTTCTTCCTAATCTGTGATTTTATAGAACTTTTTATAACATTCATAAAGTATACATTCAATTATTTTGTAACTGATTAAAAGCAGCAAGCTAGAACATAAACTCTCTGGAGCATCAACATCTCAACATCAAATACCCCAGAGCCTATCTCAGTGCTCAGAACATTGCAGGATATTAACCACAGACTAAAGGTGGGAAAATGTAACTGTGAAGAAAGACATTGTCCTTTTCCTTGAGATCTGTATGTGAGGCTGTTTACACACATGCCCACACATAGTGTATGGGTCCACACAGAAGTAAAGTCCTACATGTTCTTTTCTTTTCCTTATTTTTTTTTTTGTTTGAGAGGTTTTAGCTTTAGGGTGTGTGCACTCACCAGAAAGAGAGACAGAAAGCAAGAAATCACCTCCCAGGGGGTGTAGCTATGCCGCAATCCCTTCTCCTCCATTCTCCTTCCAGGATCTTGGGTACACATGCACTTGCGCCTGGCATGAGTTTAAGCCACCCGGTGCGGGACTCAGACCATGGTCGACCACATGGGAGTCCAGCAACATAGCCATTACGCCAACTGCTGGTCCCCCTACATGTTATTTTCAAACATAGTGGTTGATGTTGGTTTTAATCAACAGAGTTATTAAAACACATTTTATTAGAGTTCCTTCTATTTAAAAATATATTAAATATGTACAATACTAAATTATATTAACAGTTGTTCTTTTCACATGTAAATTCCCACTACAGTTGGAAACTAATTTGTTGTTTATTTCAGCAATTTGTAAGTCAATGATATATATTGATAAAACACTACATAGTAGATACAATATGAGGTTTAAAATAGTATAAATAACTTGAAGTGAGAAATATTTCTAGAATAGCAATGCATCTGAAACTCAAAAATTTTAGAAATAATTATTTAAATAAACCTTTGACAAATAGATTTGATTCAATTATTCAATGGCGATTCAATTTATGCATCATTAATCCATTGGTTTGTTTAGGTAAACTAATTTATCTACCTAGAGGCAGAAAAAAATTAGAACTTATTAAAATTACAAGCAGCATACTTTTTCATATCTCAGTGTTGATACTTTAATGAATTAAAGTTAGATTTGAGAACTAAATTTCTTAAAACTATAATACTAAAAGTAGGGATCAGCATTCTATCTTGAAACACAAATATTTCCAGATCCATCTGTTTTAAAAATTCATATTTTCAACTTTATAATTTCAAGATGAAATGCTCAGAAACAACATCTAAAGAAACACAGCTTCTGTCTCATAGGCTAAATATTTCACAGGTGTGATTAATTGCAGGCACAATTTTTCTGCACCTGCATTCACCTGCTTGTGGATTTAATTAGTCATCAGTGCCCAACTTGGAGACTACAGAACTTAAAATAACACCTGGAATTTCTACTTCACTTGATATAGAATCTAAGAAAGTGCCTTAGTAAATAAAAACTTTAGTCATAGAAGACATTTTTTCAGAAGAAAAATACAGGGACTATAAAGAATCAGTTTTGAAAATTTTTAGTAATTTGAAAAGAATTATTCACTGCACTGTATGTGTATATATAACATTGTAGCAATTACAGGAGAAGTTATTCAATCAAACATTGGTTACCTCACTATAAATCAACTAAGATATACTTTTAAATATTCTTCTATGGAAAGAAAAGCTGAAGTCAATGAAACAGCTACCTTGATGGAATCATGGTGATTAGTATTTGCATTCAAAATAAAATTACACTCAATCACTGTTCAAAATTAATTTGTATGTGGAGAATGAAGCAGAAATATGTTCATTTGTTTCCATAATTACAAGTATCAGATACATACCAACTGGTTGTGTTAGTCATTTAAAACGTGAGGGACATATTTCCACACGTGTCATTTTTTGTAACCTTAATAAACTTGGCTTATTAGCAGAACAGTGTGAGTATGGAGATGAAAAGAGAACAGCACAGGAGAGAGACTAGGTAAAAAGGGTAAAGAGTTATCAGAACATGCGGTTTCTCACCTGGAAAATGAATGGCACTGGCCGTTCGTCAGTTTCAAAAGAACTGTGTGGGGCTAAAGAAATCTAAGAAAGAAACTTGAAAAGAAAGGAGGGAGTAAAGACAGAAGAAAGAGAAGAAAAAAAGTAAAAATTTATATTTAAAAATAATAACTATGGCTGTATATCATGCCATTTTTATTGGTAACCGATGCTAGATCCTCACAACATCTTTTACTGATGCCTTATGGGCTCTTTCTGCAATATAAATCATCATACCCATTCATTCACTTATTAATTTTTAATGTTACCATTGACAAAATCCCTCTGGGTGCCTATACATAATTACAAAAAATAGAGTATGATCATAAAATGAATAGAAGCTAAATTCAAAATTAAATAAAAGCAGGTCACCTACACATTAGAAAAGTCCCTAATATTGAACAAGCTAAGCTATTACCAAACTAGAAACAGATGGCCTAAAACAAAGGGTGTATCAAGACAAGGATATCCCTAGGACAAGGCATCTTTTATTAAGGAAACAGGGAGCTTCCATAACATGACAAACTTTCCACCTATGCAAACTTTAGTGGATACTTTTATTCAAGGATATTTTACTCACTTTAAATTCATAAATTAATATATCCTTCTAATTATCTGTAAGATTATAGAGGAGATATTAGTAAGAGAAACAATGTTGATTTTGGAGATTTTGAAACTTTTCTTGGTTTATTTGACTGAGGTGCATTTTCTTTAATTCTGGCTCTATGTTGCTCCAGGCTCAAAGGCATTTTAACACCTTAAGGTTTCTGAATCATTTGTGACAACATACGACTATTCTCCATTGATAATTGTAATGCATCACCTATCCAGACGCTTGATCCAAACAAATAACTGAAGATTCCCCACAGAAAAAAAGATTTATCTTTTTGTAAATTAGATTTTATTTTTTAATAATTTCTAGGTTTTGTTTTGAGTTGTCACATACTTTGATTCTATTTTTTTCCTGTGATTTTAGCACAAAAACTAATATAGAAATTTACCTCAACTGTGAGTTTTTATAGACTAAAGTAGTTGGAATTGATAGACTAATTTGATGACCTGATTTTTCTTATTCCCATCACCTTTATGCAGCAACCAATCCAGAGCTAGATCTTTCAAAGCAGAGAAAAATGTGATCAGTGATAAACAGAGTAATTTGCAATGACTGGAAAGTGACTAACTACTCTATAGGCTCTCTCATTTAATTTCACGTTCTCTTCTTTCTTTCCTCTTTGGAGATATGAACTATACCATTAAAATTATAAGGAAAAATGGGACCAGACAGTGGCATAGGGGTAAAATGCAATACACCAGGAGGCTGACAGGTGGAAGGTACAGGGTCTGTATCCAGAAACCTCTTTGAATATGCTTGCCACACACACTGACCCATAAAACACGGCTGGCCGAAGTGGGGGATGTGTCTCTACATTAAGATAGCCTTAAGTTTACTATCTGTATGACTCTGTCCCACTCATGCTTTCATTCATAAAATTAATAAATGAATAAACTTAAATTACAAAGACTATGAAAGACATTGTGTATATGTGTGTGTGTCTGTCTGTGTATATATATATATACACACACATATATGTATGTATATATAAATATATTTATGCACATATACACACATAGTCCACACCCTATAGTGTAAACTGAAAGAGATATAAGAGCATGGAAAGTGGTTATAGATATTGGGGACAGTGTAGGGAGTGGATGAGAGAAGGGAGAGAGTATAAGGAAAGAAATTAAGAAGAAAAATAGAGAGGCAAGACATTTATGAGACACAGAAATAGGTTGATGATAATGTATATAGCATCCACAACTGAAATGGTGCAAAGTGTGTTCATGTTGGGTAAATTCACTTTGCAAGCTAAGTGAGGTATTAGTGATTGAATGCATAAAATAAATTAAAATTTAAAAAAAGGAAGAAAAAAGTATAGCACGTATACATTATGGAATACTATTCAGCCCTAAAAAAAAACAAGACCCTGGCACTTGATAGAAAGTGCATGAATATAGAAGATTTAATGCTAAGCAAAATAAGTCAGAGTATGAAAGAGAGACATTGTATGTCCCCACTTAATATGTATCAACCGTCTTTACTCTGTGGTAGAAAATGAAAGATCAGAGGGTGCAGAAGCACGGAGAGCAACTGTGCATACTAAAGTACGTGTGGCAGCAATCCCAGTTCTGTGTATTTACCAACAGTATTTGAAATAATTACATTGAAGGTATGTCTGTACTCATATTAATTACAATACTTATGACAATAGCCAAGTTACAGAATCAACCTAAGTGTCCATAAGCAGATGAATAGCTAAAGAAAATGTGATACACACACACACACTCACACTAGAACAATACTTAGCCTTAGAAAAGAAATCTTGCCATTTGTATTAACAGGGATGGAATTGGAGAACATTACATTAAGTAAAATAAGCCAGGTACAAGAAAATGAATGCCATATATGCTTTTACTTTTACACATTTATGTGGAATATTCAACAATCATCATAGGACCAGAAAATAGAATGATCAGTGCTCATTATTGTAGACTGGGTTTGAGGTGTTGGCAGGGATTGAGAGATGATGGTCAAAGGGCGCACAGCCTCAGACAGGAGGGATAATTATTATTTGGTGGAAAAGTCATAATGTACTTTTTAAATGTTTTTCTATTCAAAAATGCATCATAACTTCTACTGCCCCAATGTTTTAGCATAGTGAATATAGTAATTAATAGTATACTGTACATTTCAAAATCACTAAAGAGTAAACTTCAAATGTTCTCACTACAAAAACTGATGAGCATTTGAGGCAATAAATGTGTTAGTTAACTTGATTTAATTATTCCACATTATATTCATAAGGCATAACATCACTTAGTTGTACCCCACAAATGTAAACAAGTAAAATTTGTTAATGTACAATGAAAACGAAAGCAGTGGAATAGGATTAGGATTACCTTGCCAAGTGGATATAAGGATACTTGACTAATTTAGACAAACTTTTGAAGGGATGCAAAGAAGTATGGCCCTGCACACTTGTGGGACAAAGAATAAAGATGGAAAAAAAGAAAACCGACAGTAATAATTCTGCAAGAGTGAGAAATAAGGGTTTCTTGAAACACTGAGGTCTTATTTTTGAGAGACTATTAATAATGCAATGGAGTTTAGTCAACTCTGGGAGTTATTCAAACAGTGACATTGAAAATAAAATAGCAAAAAATTAAGGATGAATTTGTACAGCATACCATGAAACCACAACAAAGGGGAACACATAGATGAGACAAGAAATATCAACAAGACAGATAAATGTATTGAGTTGAAAGCTCACCCTTGCATTATGTAATATGAATTCCATGTAATGAAATCATTTGCTTTTACTTAGGCTTTCTCTATAATTTGGGAACTCACGTTTTATTCATGTGTACTTGGCACCTAGAATAGTAATACGTATCATGATAAATGAGTCATCCACAGCTGTCATAAAACTATGTCTTAGTTCATTATCTTATTTTGCATTTTTTCATGTTCCATAAATCCTATGAGGTCTAGAAAGGCAAGTTAGATTGGGAATTAAAAGCAAAAAAATTTGAGAAAAATGTATATTATATATTGAAATGAAGCTTTCATTTCTAAAGCAGTAAAATTAGCAATTGCAAGGCACTAGAAGGTCACAGCTAATTTCTTCCATGGATTCATCATGAAAATTGCAAAATACATTTGTCATTAAGGAAAAGACATTTGTGTAAAAAATGAACAAAGGCTTTTTGCTGGGGTGTTGTTAGATCATCCACCAAGTCAAAATGGTTATACATTTTGTTGATATGTTACTGAAATAAATAATGCTGCACATTTAGCACCAGATTATGTGGCCTGCTGCCAAAATTTGTAGCTCTGATTACAAGGCGCAAGCTTAAGTAGTTCCCCATTGATTTATGTCTGATGTATTATAATTCATTGAATGAAAGGGTATGTAGCAATATTTGTTCATTGGACAGCAAAAAACTTTTGTTTTTAAGGAGATATTTGCTATGGTGTGCATTCACTTGGAGAGAGAGAGAGAGAGAGAGAGAGAGAGACAGACAGACAGACAGACAGAGACAGAAAGCAATTGATCACCCTCAGGGATAATGGCTGCTGCCCAATCTCTTATCCATTCTCCTCTTGGGATCTTGGGCACGTATACACACATGCCCAGAGTGAGTTGTAAGTCATCAGATCTGGGACTCAAACTGTGGTTGACTACATGGAGTCCAGTGATATGACCATTATGCCATCTGCTGGTTCCAATAAAATACATTTTATTCTTCTGTTTTAATACTTTTAAAATTGAATAGTATGGTAAAAACATTTGTAATGTGATGAAGCTTATCATATTCAAAATGACAATAATTTATTGTTTTAGATATTTTTGCCATAAGAGGCATACAACTTAAAAGAGAGAGAAAGCGAGAAATTACCACCCAGGGGTGATGACCATGCCAACAATCCCTTCTCGTTCATTCTCCTCTCTGGATTCTGGACATGTGTAGTTTCAACTTGCCGGATCTGGAACTCGAACCATGAAGGATCAGGTGGGAGTCCAGTGCCTTAACCACTACACCACCTGCTGTCCTTGCAATTTATTTCTTAAAATGTGTTCTCAAACAAATGTAATTAGAGATATAAATTCAACTGTGTAAGTTAGCATTTCTATATGTAGTAAGTCAGTACATGTTAAATGAATGAATACTATAGACACATCTTGTCTTTCAGCAAGATGTTTTATTAATCACTATAAAACTCATCCGATATATTTCTAAATAAGGGCAAGTACATAATATATGTTATTTTATGGGTGTTTTCTTCTACCAACAGTTTTAATACCCCCCACATGAAAACTTAGAGTCCTTTTACTAGCTCATGTATGCTTTCATAAGTTTTATTTCTGAAAAGATAAAACGTGGCAAAGCCTGTATGCTTATATTTGAATAATGTAAAATGAATGAGGCGCTAGCAGTTGAATCAGAAATATGTTGAGATTCTTGTAATAAAAATTGTTATCATAGTCTACATTTCACCCAATAACTCTTCTTATATTCCTATAGTGAATTAAACTGAACACTTTTAAAAACTGAAATTTTATATTAATACTGATATTTTTATTATTTTAGATACAAACCTCTTTTCTAAAAACATTATTTTATTTAGATTTATTTATTCATTTATTTAGTCATGTTAATTTAACCAGAGAAGAACTGAGAGAGAGAGAGAGAGAGAGAGAAAGTGGGAATGCAAGCCGCCAGGTCCAGGGCTCAAACCATGGTAGGCCATGTGGGAATCCAGCACCCTAAACACCACCACCATCTGCTGGCCCCTGACACATACCTCATTAATCTATGTTGTTATGACATTGGAATCTATCATGTTTTCAATAAAGTACACTGAATTGACCAATAGTAGCTAAAAGTTTGATCTTGAGGAAATTTCTTATCCATAAAGACAGTTGAACAATTGTGGTGGGCAGTAGTGTATTCTAAGTTACCAGATTCAGAGAACTTAAGATGTAGTAAGGGAAGAAGCAGGGCCCCCCAAATGGATAATGAGCAAAAATAATTCCATATGGAGAAACTTGGCACCAATTTCAAACAGCTTTAAGAATTAAGAAAAGTGGTATGGCCCGTGAGCTAGTAATTTAGGGACCCAGTTTGCATATCACTGACTGTGGTTCAAGTCTCAGACCTGGTGGCTTGGGAAACATACCAAGTGTGTTTGTGCATGCCCCAAATGGTGACAGAAGAGAGAAATGAAGAAAAAGGGATCGTGCTATCACCTCACTTCGTTAGGGGTACTTTCTCCTTTTTTTTCCTCCTCTTTCTCTGTCATGAGGTCACATACCCTTTAGCAAGCTTTATTAAAATGAAAAATTAAAACTCATGCTGGGTGCATGTGCATTCATGCCCAAGATCCCAAGAGGAGAATGGAGGAGAAGGGATTGCGGCATGTCCATCCCCCCTGGGGGGGTGATTTCTCGCTTTCTGTCTCTCTGTCTCTCTCTGTATGTCTGGCAAGCACACGTGCCCTATAGCAAAAAACCCTAAAAAAAAAATTAAGTAGGGTTTGGGGATGGAAAACAAGACAGTCATTTTTAAATGAGTAAGACAAAAGCAGGGTAGTAGGTAGAGTTGGAATAACTATCTGTGTGATATTATGCAACAGAATGGATTCTACTTGCCTCGAAAAAGTGACCTCCCAGTTATATAGAAGCTAACAGCTTCCTGTTTTCTAGCTAAAGTACAAAGTATATAGCTTTCCTACAGATTAGGTCTGAAGAGCTCAGCGAATGAATGGATCCAATAGACTTAGAATGAAATGGGAAAGGACTGCTGCACTGGAGCATCTATGAGATGCTGTTTTCTGACAGTGTTACAGAATTTTGTGGGACTCCATGGCCTTCAACCATCCACACAGAAGACTATTTCAGAATCTTACTGTTAGAACAAGTGAATCAGCACCTGTCGGGAACAATTCCAAGATCATGAAGAGGCAAAATAATTAGATGAATAGATGTTATTACAGACAATCCCGTAATAAATTTTTTTTCACCAGAAAAAAAATACAAACAAGAACAACTCAATTTTCAGTGTACCTACACCATATTTATGCTGTTGCACTGTAGGCTGAAGTTGCATAGAAAACCTGGGTCTGTTTCCTAGCCCGTCCTAAAAGCCAGGTGCAATAGTGAATACTACTTGTAGTCTCAGGTATTCGACAGACTGAGACCAGAGGACGGGCATAGCAAGACCCCATTTAAAGACAATGGCAAAACTTAAATTTTGACATCGATTATTTTCCATTCCACTTTGAGCTCAGGTCTGGACCAAGGATGCTACAGGAGCTATCCCATGCTATCTGCTCAACCTCATCACCTATAACTACTAGCTATCTGTCGTAGTCACACAAACCCTTCCATTGTTTATAGAAAAGTACTTGACCCAAAAGGACTCCACTGAGAACTCTATCTAAAATAGAGGACAGTTTCTTCCCTGTTATTCACGTGCTTTATTTTTCTTCAGAGTATTTTAACTCCCTGGAGAATCGTATGTTGTTTTGTTTACTCAGTTTCCCTCTAGATTATAAGCTTTATTCAAACAAGAATTTTATACTGTTTTCTTTATTGCTGTGTGCAATAGCTGCTAAAAGCCTTGCTCCACTTACTTGATACTCTCTTCACCTTAATAAAAATATCGTGTATACTAATTTGAAGAATAGTTAAGACACAGTGGATAGGAACTACATGCATAAATGTTCATTTAAAACCAACTTGGGTAAGAAAAAGATTACCTGGTAAAATTAGTCAGTGATTAGACAATCTGTATATTCATTTCTGTCTACTGAACTCTACTTTAACACCTTAATAACTCAACAATTAGCTTACAGCATAAATCTTGTCTCAATAATTAAGATAACTTCTGAGAAATTGCTAATGCTTTACACTTTCTTTAAAATGAAATAACAGAACTTTCTTACTTGCTCTCACATCTTGTTTTACTGTGGGTAGGTCAAAATAGCATGAACAGATGGTCAATTGATTATTCTCAGGCAATATTAAAACATGTGATTGAAATTGATGTGATCATGTTCCAGCACACCTATGAGAAAGGAAAAAAGGAGGACATAGCATGTATATTCCTATCATCCATGGTGAGACATAGAGTTCCAACAGAGGAAAAATATACTATTAAAAAGCATATTTTATATTCCTAGTCCTTGGAACATATGTAACAATCAGTTCTTTGATAGATATATAAAGTTAATACAAGTCTTTCAGCCTATAAACTATTTTTAGATAGGAAAAAACTCCTGTATTATCAAAAGTAACTTTATTTTAAAATAATTTGTAATGATTAAAATATATACATCTTCTGTTATTAAAACATGCTTTTAGTATATGCTTTTATTTGTTTTAAAATAACTAGGAAAACTTTCCCTTATAATATTCTAGATTTTGAAAGAAATATGAAAAATAAATATGTAAAATTGTGAAGGAAAATTAATATAGTTTCTTCAGTTATCATTGCAGATGAAGGGATGGACTGATAACATATAATATTGTCACTCATGGGTCCAAATAACATATAAAACAATTATCTTGAACCATTTTTTAGCTTACAGTTTAATCTTAAATGGTGATAAATTATTAGATACTTCAATAGTTAATTTTATGTAGTCTTTTCTAGTGTAATAAAGTTTCTTAAAATACTATTTTATGGAGTATAAATATATTGGAATTTTCAATTATACTTTTAAATCCCTAATTTCTCATTTGACCTCAGGAAAATTGCTTTATAAGCACCAGGATTTACTCTTAGCAACTCTGCTATTGATGATGGTCTTCTGACCTTTATATAACATCACCTTTGCGGTAACTGTAATGAATACCAGCATATCTAATCCTAAAACACCTTCAATGCAATGTGAAGGTGTGTATGTGGAAATCACGAAGCCTTTTTTAGATCATTATAAAGCTATAAAGGGAAAATTTGAATAGACAAAAACAAACTTGGCTTTTTCTATAAGGGTAAAGTGTGTTGACATCTTTTATATTCAAAATGAAATATTTCTTTGCTAAAAAGAAATCTGTTTATTTACTTCCACATGTATGTTCTAAAAATGTTTTTACCCTATGATTATCAGATAATGTCATCATCTATAAGAAGGATTAATGAATGGAGAATGAGAATGGCTATAAAATGAAAATTTCTTTGCTAAAAAGAAATCTGTTTACTTCCACATGTATGTTCTAAAAAATGTTTTTACCCTATGATTATCAGATAATGTCATCATCTATAAGAAGGATTAATGAATGGAGAATGAGAATGGCTATCCTTGTTACTTCAGTACTATGAGAGGTATTCAACAAACAAACTATGCCTTTCTACACAGAAAATTATTAAGGTGAATAATATAAACTTGCAATTATTGTAAGTTAAAATTTTTATGTAGATAATTTCATATCGTTCAATTAAACTGATTCATACCTGTTTCCCGGGAACTTATTGATCCTTATTAAACATCTTGAAAATACCAAAGGCAATGTGAATAGTCTGTGTTGAGGAATCTCATTTAAAGCATCTAAAGACAGATTTTATTTTTTAATTTGTAAACACAATAAAAAAGTTGAATCTAGAGGTATAAATTGCATTAGCTACTTCCCATCAATCTGACATGCGATAACCTGGGTCAAGTTAATTTACCTCCAAGGGGTCATCAATGGTTTTATCCCTTGATGGCAAGAATAATCTAATTTTTTAAAATGGAAATAAAGTAGCAGAAAGTTGGAATTTTTAATGACCAAATATTACTGTTTTATGAAAAATATTGCTAATTTTAATGTTCTTGAAAATCGCACTATTTCAAATCTCATTATTCAAGGTAAACTAATATCAAGAAAATTGTTATTTTTACCATTACTTTCTTTTCAACATTTTTTACAACCAGCCTCTATACAATGGATAGAATATATCACTCTTAGGTTAATGTAAAAATCAAGAAAAACAGAATAATATGAAAGTCAGATTACACTAAAATTTTCAGTAGATTGTTATAAAGTATACATTTTGCTTTAAAATGTATTCTCTTGAGCTATTGACCCAGATTAAATAAAGCCTACAGCCTCCAAAATATACCTAGGGTTAGATTGCACCCCCCCCCCCTTTTTTTTTTTGTAAGGTTTTAGTTTGGGTGGCATGCACTCACCAGAGAGAGAGAGACAGAAACAGTGAGAGGGAAAGTGAGAAATTACATCTCTTGGGGATGGTTTTGCTGCAATTCCTTTCCTTTCATTCTCCTCCCAGTGTCTTGGGCTGCCACACACACCCACCAGGGTGAGTTTAAAGCCACTGGGTCTAGGACTAGAATTGCAGTCAACCATGTGCGAGTCCAGTGAAGATATAACCCTGGGAGTAAAGGCTGAGTGTTAAAGAGCGTATTGTTTTTTCTACATCAAAAATGTAAAGTGTCAGAGAACAGAATTCCACACAGTAAATCTTTGTTCTAATGATTCACTGGAAAAAAAAAAAAAAAGATTGCAAGTTTAGGAAATTCATTTAATTTGACCACGTTACCTCTTGCTTGACTCATAATTATCTTCACTAATTTTATAAATAATTACTTCAAATGTTGCATTTTGCTATACATCATGAAGTAACTAAATTAAGAAACTAAATTATGCTGCTTTAGTATTTGTAGTTAATCATATTTGCACTTTATGAACAACTTTTAATTAGGAATTTGAGTTTAAACTTAATAAAAAAAGCTGAGCTGATTCAAGTTATTGTTGAAAATTCTATTCAATTTAACTACTAATAAGGTAATATACTTCAAGTATGCTGTTAAAATAGTGCCTTTTAAATGGCTTTGAGCCTTAATAAGTTTGATGTGATCTATGTCTGTTCTTTATTGTAAAATTCATCAGTTTTTTTTTTTACTTAATATATAGAAAAGTAATATTTTAAGAATGTTCTTTCTCAGATCCACACAGTATAAATTAAAGAAGAACAATATTATAATTCCACTTAATAGTAGTATAATTGTACTAAATAATTAAGAGAAAATATTAAAATATCTTAAATATTTCTGGTATTTCAAAATTTAAGAAGCATTTAGAAGCATTTTAGGAATTACAAGTGATGAGCAGTTTGGAAAGACAAATTTTAAAGAAAACATTCATGCTTGATGATCAAACGTTATCTATAAGTCAGAAATATTGAGGAGCACTATAATTACAATCTGTAAATATACAATACCATACTATTTTGAGAATAGACTTCTAGAGAATTAAAACGTATTTGAGTTTGCAAATTAAATATGTAGGAAGTAGAAAAGTGTAAGTAAAATGGAATGAGAATTTATATTCTATCAAGGAACATGATTATCATCATTAGGTCTCTCAACTGGTGGCTAGGGGCACAGAGTCAGAGGAACTGGAGGAAATACTAAATTTTGCTGTCAATTAGTTTCAGGACTTTAGGAAAAAAAAAAGAAGTTAATTTTTTAATCCCAGTGTCTCCATCTTATTAAAATTACATGCTATTTCTTCCATTAAGCAATTTTTAAAAAATTCTCACAGCCAAACATTCTTTCTTTTACAAAGTCCCACAACACATGTTCCTGTATTTCTTTTAATGCGTTCAGCATTTTCAATTTATGCTATACTTATTTATGCATGTGTCTGTACACATATCTGGCTCCATTGGAAAATAAACATCTTTGAGGGAACATCTATTTTTTTTTTTTTGCATTTTTATGTGCTCTAAAAGACTTAGCAGAATTTCCACTGAATGTAGTGAATAAACTACCTGCTTTAGAAGAAACTTTGTTACTTACTTAAAATGCATATTCCATGGGTTACTCAGTGTTATTGTGTTAGTCCATGTGGTGACTACTAGCCACACGTGTCTGTTCAACATTGGAGATTTGCCTAGTAATAAAATATTCTGTAATTGTAAATGTATACCATATATTAACATAATGATTAAAAACAAAAATGTAAAGTTTCTCAATAATATGTAAATATGGATGGCATGTTGGAAATAATATTTTGGATATGCTAAGCTTAAATAAGATAGATCTAAACATTAATTTCAACTTTTTATTTTTACATTCTTAATGGAATCTGTTTAGTGCAAAAATCCATGTGTCTAAAAAGATCTTTAGGTAGTTCTAATGTATACCATCAGTTGAAAATGAGCAGACCGACACACTAACTACACTTAGTGGACAGTGAGAGCATAGCTCAACTCACTAGTATGTGATAGTGTTAGAATGTAAGAAAATTCTATTAAGGGATGAAAGCCCTTGCATTAAGTTCTGGCTTGACATAATAATATCATAAAAAGAAAAGGTTGCCCTGTTCTGAATAACATTCTTAACAAAGCTTATTTAGGGTCATTAGAAACAATTAGCACCTTGTCTATGCTGGTAAACAGGAGCTCTGTTTTCAGTAAATGATGTTTCTTGCTAGCTTCAAATGAGAGACTCATATCCCAGAAAAAGACCAAGTAAAAGAAAGTAGGACTAAAAGGAAAAAAAAAAAATGTGCTTAAGGGCCTGGCTGTTCGTTAGGTGATGAGTAAGCCTGATTAATTTACGTATTGATCCATTGTTGGTGTAAATTGGATGGATTTGAGCGAATTGTTGGAAGAGCAAGGAATACAAATCAGGAGGCATTAAATTTTTGATTCAAGAAAAATCCAGTATGCCCTAATTTCCCTGTATAGTGGGATTTCTAAATGTGGTATTTAAAGAAAAGTACATTTGGAATTAACTTAATGAAAAGCAGAGTTTTACACTAGTCTGAATTTATAAAGTTACAGCTGCAATTTATTCTGACATTCATATATAACAGAAAAAAAGTACAATATTATACAGCAGAAAGTAGGTAATGATGCTTTGCAGGAGGAAATATGACTATTTTAAAGCTTTTTATTTTATTCACATTTTTACCCTACAGATAAAGAAGAAAAACTGTTATTCTTAAAGAGCAATTTAATTAAAAAACACTCACAGGACAGTTGTATTTTTCTTGAGATCCTGGCTGAAGTATAGTAGAGAGATTTTTTTAAAAATATAAACAATATGTATTTTTTATGAGTTGATCAGTCAAGGGTAGTCTTTTCTTTAAAATAATCCATTTAATAAAAATAAACTACTTTGCCATCTTCACTAACAAGAGTGAGTGTTGGGATGCAAAGAATCCTCTGGTCTTTTAGATTCTCCACAAGGCTTACTGGGAATGACTTAATAGCTTTCCTGAGAGAACTGAGGTTGCATTTTGTGCCATGGCAAATTTAAATCCAGGTCACAGAGATGTTAAATAGCAAATGACACATTTACTGTGCCACCCAGCTGCCTCCTCTAATGCACTAGGACTGCCTTCTGAACAAAGTCAGCATGCCAATGTTAGGCTGTGTGCAAGTGGTTTTGTTTATCACGGTGATGGTGAAAGAAGAAATTCTGCCCACAATTAAAAAGCTACTTAGCTCAATTGCTAATTCACCCCTGAAGTGTCAAATAAATAACTTGTCTCTCTGAAGGAGCTATCATCCTGAATCTCATGAGTGAAAAATTTTCAAGCTGTTCAATGAGTCAGGGTTTGAGACTAAAATACTGATAGAGAAGCTAGCTTTCTGTGCTGGGTGGCAGAGGTCACGAGATATTGTCACCCGACTACTGTAGTTTATAAAATATGTCTTGTCTCAAAAAAAAAAAAAAAAGAAAGAAAGAAAGAAAACAACTTGTCAGAGTGAAAGTTATATTCATAGTCATTTTGTGGTTGTGTACAAAAGACAGTATGTTGGCAAAACTCTAGTATATGAATTGTTTTATTACACCATAATTTTATATATGCCTTCTTCAAAATACTCCCACTAGCATATCCTCCAATGCCATATTGTAAGTTAAGTCCAATGACAGATAAAGTTAAAACTGAGAAGCAGATCATCTGTAAAGGGCAAGAGCTGGAGGCTTTCCTTCGTGATTGTTCTCAGAGGGCCAGAACAATGGAATCATAGAAAAAGAACATGGAATGAGTATTTCAAGTGAGAGGAAGACATTTACCTGAACACATCTTTTAATTGTTAGGCCAGTTAATCCCTCTGGATTGTGACTGAATTCTCCTATGTAGGCAAATATTTGAATCCTAGTAGAGTCGTTTGTTGACATGGTTGCTGAACATGAAAATAACTTGGCAGTCTACAACACACACATGCACACACTCACAGGTTCATGACTGGGAAACATGCTAATTATTTGATGATTTGTTATTTATGGATTTGGGCCTCATTCATAACATTCTGTGAGTGATTATCATATTCAGTCAGATTCGAAAACTCCTGGTCCTGGCCCATACCATGAGATTGTTGTTCATCTGCAAAAACAAATGGTTGTCTTATTGTTCAAACTAAGTCCAGATTTCTTAAACCCATAAAACCAAATTTACATTGCAAGATAAGGTAAAATATGTGTGTGTGTGTGTGTGTGTGTGTGTGTGTATAAAATGAAAATGTACATTTATGTAGATATAAATCAACCTTCACTTCATGTGTATGAAGAGCACATTGTACATTTTTTTGAGAGACTTTTGCGATAGGGTACATGCACTTGCCAGAGAGACAGAGAGACAGAAAGCAAGAAATCACTCTCCTTGGGGTATAGCCACACTGCTTTTCCTTAATCAACTCTTGGGATTTTGGGCTCACATGCACATGCGCCTGGCATGAGTTTCAAGCCACTAGGTCTGGGACTCTAATCCAGACTCTAAACTGGGGTCCAGTGATGTAACCATTATGTCACCCACTGGTCCCAACATTATGTACACATCTTTATTTCAAATCAAAGAACATCTTAAATAGTTTCATCTGGAGTGATCGCTTTCACCCCATCAAAAACAGGTAAAAGAAGAAGAAAGGGTTTTATCCATGAATATTTTCTTTCTGATGTTTCCTCATTATCTTTGTGGTATTTCAAAATAATGTAGAACTTCATTTGGTAAAGTCAAAATCACTCTATTCTAAATAGACTCCTGCTTTTCATTTTTTGCTGAAGACTGGAGAGGTATAGTGAAGGGCTGTATTATTTGGGGCAGTATTTATCTGTGCTTTTTCCCTTTTATGTGCAAAGAACAAAGTTAAGAGTTTTGGGGGTCATAAAATTGAATCAGATATTTATATATTTATCCTGTCCCAACACATAGTATTTATAGTATTTTAGGGAAGATAAGCAAACTACATACATAAATATCTATACTACAACAAAAAGCATCAACCATAATGAAAAAGACTGACCAATTTGATAATATTAATATATTTTTTTTAATGGTGAAAAAGTGCATTTAGAATTAGTCAGCTGAACTCAATTGAGATCCCAGTTTTGTTGGCAACACCCAAAGCATCTTATTAAGGAGCCAGCCACACATATGACTTCCTCTCTCTGTTAGGCCAGAGTAGGGTGTTGCCCTTAGCCACACCAATATTATAGAGCTGCTTCACAGTCTGTTTTATCTGATGCTCGTTGGCCTTGACATCCACACTGAACACAATTGTGTTGTCTTCTCCCTTCTTCATGGAAGACTCAGTGGTCAGGGGAACTTGATGTTAGCATAGTGGTTAAGCTTGTTTCTCTTGGGGGTACTCTTCTGAGGATATCTCAGCTGCCTCCTGAGAGGCAGTATCTTGGGCCTCTGGGAGGTTTGTTTGTTTTTGTTTTCGAATGGCTGTGTATACCTTTCAGCACTGTCTTCTTGATCTTCAAAGCCTTTGCTTTGACTTCAGCCTTGGGAGGGGCAAGGGTTTCCTTCTTCCCTTTTGATGCCATCTTGGCAAAAAGGAGTTTTCCTTGGACTTATAAAGTCAATTCTCACCAAAGATTCACAATGTTTTATTTTATTATTTTTTTCTTAGAACTGATTAAAATTCTGTGCATAGAAAGGTGCCATTTTATTACACTGAAAATATAACCTGCAGAACGTGAAAAAATTTTTCAATGGCCCTGTCAGACATTAGATCAAAATAAAAAATATATAAAGGATTACCAAAAATGAATAAGAGAAGACCAACCATATATTAGAAAAATAGATAAAATGTAATCGGATAGTAAATGAGAAATAAATTGTCAACAAAACATCAAAAGTTGCTCTAATTAGTCATCAGAGAAATAAAAAATTATAACCCTGGAGAAACAAGAGACATCAATTCTGCAAAGTATTTTAAAATTTGAGAAAACTGGCATTATAGATGATGTAGGGCAATGGGAATTCATATATACTTCTGATGGAATGTGAGTTGGTGTAACACCTATAGAAAAAAGTTTGGCAATATGTGGTTAAGTCCAAGGCATGGGTACTCTAAAAAGACATTCCAGACTTAGTCATGTATCTGTATTATTGTCCTAGCCAGAAACAGATGGCACACTAAAACAGATAATTAAGGAGAATTTCACAAAGGGAACATCTACAAAGTTTTGGCAGGCTTAAGAAAAATCAGCAAAGGATTGCAGTATCCCAGGGCAAATGTCAGCAGGAGTCATTGCTGGCTGTAGGCTAGAAGATGCAGAGAGGGCACTAGAACCAAAAGAAAGTGTGGGATCTGTAAAGAAGTCTGCCTGAGAGGAGCTGCTGTTCTCAATAAGAAAAAACAACCATGTGAGGTGACTCACAGAGGGAGCTTAGGGTAAAAATAATCCAACCTCATTCTCTTGCCCTCTGATTTCCTGTGAATGCCCAACCAACCATGAGCCAGGGCAAGGGAGTCCCTTGGTGAAGTTCATAAATCTCAGACTGCCAGGACACAAAGCAGGGTGGTAAACAAAGAAAATTTAATGTGATCTCTAGAGAAACTCTACAGATTGACAATGCTCACGTTGGTAGAGTTAGTAATGACAAAAAAAATAAAAATAACGTGACTACTTACCAACATGGAATCATCTAACAAAGTATGCTGAGAAAAAACAAAAGCAGGATACATAAAATGCATAGTGTGTTACCATTTACCATCTAAAACATGTAAAACTATAATTGGGATGTTAATGGCACACACACTTATTAAAAGTATGAAGAAATTCAGGGAAATGATGCATGACCAATTTATGAGAGCAATTACATTAGAGGAAGGCAGAAAAATTATTTGTTATTTATCCAAAATTCAAATTTAAATGGTGTTGTAATTTTATAAGGCAACCTCATCAGGAGGGCATACGGTGTACTTCAGATGACTCTGCTAATTACAGATCTGTTCCCCGACTTCGTGGCTGCCTTTTCTAGTGTTTTGTGTTTGTATAGTATCACTTGATGGACAGACATTGTATTTCTTCAGTTGGACTGTAGGAACACAGGTGTTCCTTTTGTTATGCTTTATAGCTTTCTGCATGACTGAAATATCCCATAAGGTAGTGTTGAAAATGTTTACACAACATAATAACTGAAACATGTCATAAGAAAGGTCCTCTAGATATAGAACTTTAAGAGATTAGGAGAGATAACTCATACTCGGCTGAGGATCTTGGAAGCTTAAAACCTTGAACTACGAATAAGATAGCTAAAATAGACAAGTATATTCTGGGAAAAAGACTATATGAAGAAAGATCTGAAAACAAGAATGCACAGTATAGTCTAAGGGAATAATAAAAATAGTAGCACTGATAATAATGATTCAATAATGCATATTGTACATGCTATATTAAACAACATTTTTGAATACTATTTCCAGAATTTTTTTAATGTTTTACTTAATTTACTCACAAAATCCTTTGATTTAAATACCATAATTTTCTCACATTAAAAAATGAAATGTTAGGTAATTTATGCAAGTTCACAAAGCTAGTAAATGACAGAGGCAAGTTAGGCCTAGATTATGTTATTTCAACACACGCTCATGGCTGAACATTTATCTATAATAAATACTACATCTGGCAGTAAGAAGTACAATGCATCTGCCCTGTGCCAGCCATTTTTCTTTATGTGCCTTGTCTCTTTATTGGATCCTTGTGACAATCTTATGAGTTAGGTGCCATTCATTTAAACAAACTAAGGCAAAGCAACTTGTCCAGAAATAGTTACCTGCAAAATAGCAAACCAGTACTTTACACTAGTCCATAGGACTCAAAATCCAAATTAACAAAATAAGCTACGCAGTTTAGGTAATACCAATGATAAGCTAAAGAGTTATAATGGAAAATGCATGCCTCAAATTAGATGCTGAGTCTGAAATCGTGACATTGAAGTTAGACTTTCTTCTCTCAGCAACTGCTTAGACAAAGGGATAAAAGTAAACATTGATGGTTTTTGAATAAGGGAAAAAATGATCAGATATGTTTCAGAAAGATTAGTAATAAAATAGTATGAATGTTAGTTGACTGGTTACTGCTATGTATTTGGGTAAATGAAGTTGAATTCACTTTAACCTTTATTCTTTGTTGTCCGGTCTCAACACTTACGAGTGTCTTACACATGAGAAGCACTGAATACGTACACAAAACAAATAATACATGTTTACATCTTGCAGAGTACATAAATGAATGAATAACATATATAATCTAACCTATTTAACAAGCTAGCTGCTATTGTAAGGGTTAGAAGATGATATAATATAGCAGCTTGATTCTAGAAGAATTCTTAGGTCTGCCACTGTCTTGCTATGTTAATATTCTATGACTTTCAGACTAGATGACTCTTGAGATTCTTTGCGATATTATCATTATGCAATGTTATAAGAATTGTGCATTCTCTGAGTGCTCATAAAATAAAAGTCCCACTTATAAGGATGTAATTAAAATGTGGAGCTTTGGGCTCTAATAATTATCTATCACTGGTGTTTGATATTTGAGTAGAATGAGAGAGGTGGACTATTTTTTTTTTTTTTGAGTTTTACAGTCTTTCTTTAGTTGAATTGTAAGTATTCTTGGACCTACAGGCAATTGATACTCATTTCAGATCAATGCATTGAATATTAATCCACTCAATGACAAAGTAATTATTTAAGTAAGGAGGGGAATGAATTATCATTTATAGGTGTGTTCTAAGACAGTATTCTGTTGAAGTGTGTTTTAGAATGATTGATGGTATATTTATTTCTGCAATGTTACTAAATCTGACTCTCATTAAAGTTTTTTTTTCTCAATAGAAATGTTTATTTATAAAGAATCATCTAATATGTATACAGACAGATGCTCCTGGTCACTCTTAACAAAGACAAAAAATGATACATAGCAAAAGTCTCTACTGAACTCTCCTGATACATTCAAACATTGTGCCTCTCTTCATGGACCTGTCACCATCTAGGTTTAATTTATATAATTTAAATGTTTCCAAGTGAATAGGTCATTGGAATACATAGAAAGGAACTTAGGATAATTCTCTGAAGCCAGGCTGTTCTTTAAGAGTATTTTCTTAGGGAATGAATACTTTCATTGAAACTTAAAACTACCACCATAATGAATTCATTTTGTCAATAGTAAGTTATATGCTGATCCAAGAGGATAATTTGAAAGAAAATGTGTTTTAGCTATATTTTTGTATAGAGATGAATAAGGGCTTCTTATACATCTTCCACTTGGCCTTTATTCAACTCAGTAATTTTATTCAACTATTCAATTTTATAAATGTGAGGAAGTAAACCAGTTCCTTTGCTTCTCAAATATTTCAGTATTCAATACATTTCCATGTAACCAAACTCCAAATATAATTTCACTATCACTATTTTGAGGTTTTTGTTTTCTTCTTCTCTTCAAAGTGCTGGTTCTATAAAGCTAATTCAGCATAGTATTTTTTTTTTCTTAATCTGGATTCCTGTAATTTATTTTTATTGTCTGACTGAAAAAGAACAAACTAAAGCTCAAGCAAGCAGAGGAAAATTAATAATTGAGACTTAATAAAACCCAAAGTTGATTCTCTAAAAAGTATCAAAATTGACTAATAATTAGTTAGCCTGACCAAGGCAAAGTGGTTAGATTCAAATTCAAAGTCAAGACAGTTATCTCAGTACACAGAAAAATCATTTGACAAAATTCAACATTCATTCATAATAAAAACTCTCAAAAAACAGGAAAAGAAAAAAAAACTTTCAAAATTGTTAAAGAACATCCATTAAAAACCTACAACAAACACCATACTTAGTGGTGAATGACAGAATGTTTCCTTCCTAATACTTGAAACACCCTTATCAGCATAGTATTTTAAACTTCAAATTGAGAGAGAAAGAAAGCTAATGGAAAAAGTGATTTGAAAAAGACAGGATTATTCAATGCTGGGATAGAAGGATGAAGTTTCTAAGAAAAAATATGTTTGATATTTATTTATTGTCTAAATTCTCATGAAATGTTATTACTGTTGATCAAAGTTACAGTTTCATTGCCTATTTGAGCAACTCTTCAAGTTTTTATTAAGATACTCAAGAAGAGTCTTTTTTCCCCAAAGGCTACATTACTAACATAACTGAAGAAGTGTTAAAAATTTTGTTTTTAATTTAAGAAGAAATGATTCCTACCTTCTTCATGACAACTTGCCAGATTCTATAGAACATAAAGTACTTAATGGATTTCATATTTTATACATGAAATAGATATTTTATACATACATATATGTATAAGCCAATAGCCATACCTGACAACCACTTATTTTTAAAAGTTCTAAGTGAATTGTTAATAAGTAAAATTCCCCTTCATCTTAATATATCTTGACAAAAAAATTCAGCTCAAAAATAAGATAGATTTCTTTTGAAACACTTCATACAACTGGAATAAAGTTTAAAATATTTCCAGAAACTTAATTAAGAAAAAAAGACAAAATATCTAACATTAAAGCCTGCTAATTAAATACTCTAACCTGAAGGAATTATAAGCATATACAGATAATATACATTGTAAATATGTAACAATAGAAAGAGTATGACAATACCTTGTCATTATCCAAACTTACTGCTAAAATGTATGCCTAGATTTAAATATGAAATTATCTGTTTTTAACCAGATAGTTTTTTATTCTAGTGACTTGATTTTCAAGTTCTAGTATTTTGTTTACTGATCATGAGTTTGCCCAGTTCCAATCTCACTGTATTTACTGTCTAGTTCGTAAGAATGAGAATTACTTTTCTTTTCTTTTAAGGGTTTGGAAAAAATCTCAGTTTCTCTACTAAATGAATTGAAATGAAAGTGGAAACAGTAATGAGGTGTAACAAAACACAGAGATGTCCATTTTTTCTGTCATTCATCTACATTATTTTTCATCATAAACTCTGGGAGATTTCATTTTTCAGTGGTATGGCATATAGCAAGATGTCATCTTTTAACAACTTTATTATTTTTTATTATTATTTTGTGGTAGTTTGTCAGAGAGTGCTTGTGATTGCTAGAGACACAGAGGGAAAGAAAGAGAAAGAGAAAGTGAGAAAACACCCTTTAAAGGGCCTGGTCACACCATAATCCCTTCTCTTCCAATTCTTCCTCCTTTTAGGATTTTGGCAATACAGAACACATACTGGGTCTGTTTTTTAAGCCACTGGGTCCAGGACTCCAACTGCATTGGTGGCCATGTGGGATCCACCCACCTTAACCACCATGTAACCAACACACCCAACAAATTTATTTCTAGTGATAATTTTTTGTTTTGTTTTGTTTAGTAGAGGAGCAATTTGTGTTAATAGCTGACATTTTTAATGAATTTTGAACTCATGTCTCTATAATGATTTCACAATACATCTTGATAAATTTATGCGTACCAACTGAATGATAATATAAAAGGACTAGGAATGTGGGGGATAAGGAGATAGACAAAGAACAACAGCAACACACACACACACAATAGAAAGACTATCTCTCCTCAATACTTTTGACCAGCTCTGACTTTCATCAATATCATCATGGATCTATAAACACCAGTATCTATTTAATTTAGGAAAATTTTTTTTCAGGCCTTAAATGCAATGTAGAACAAATCATTTTAGCAGATATTATGCTTTCCTTGAAAATATTGTTATTTCAGTTTTTGATCACCTTTGATAAAAGTAAATATTTGCATGTGTGTTTTTATATATGTGTAATTTATATTTTTATTCTACCAACTATCAATATCTAAGATTAAATTGAAACTTCTAAATTTTAACATTTTATTTAAATTTTTAAAATAAAATGTTAAAATTTTAAACTTTAAAATTTGTTCAGTATAATATAAAATTTGTTATTTTTCTCTTCTCCAGTATGTCCCAATATTTTTTAATGCAATCTGGGGTTTTAGACTCTACTATCATTATTAGATTATTATTTTTTATGTTTTATATCTCTTTTAGGAATGATTTTTCCATAGTAAAAATATACTTGAAACAATTTTTATAACTAGTATTGCATATGTAACATTGTGATCAGTTTGAATCTTCATCATGTGTTCTAACACATAATTTACACTCTTCAATTATTCTAACAACTGTCTTTGTATACTGTTTTAGAATAGGCATAAAGAATACAGGGAGAAACTTCTGGTCATGCTTTGCAAGCTTATAAACCTCAAAGTTATTCTGTTTATATGAAAATAAACTTAGTTTGGCATAATTTTATTGAGTCAAATCTCTTTTCATAATATACTAATAGCTATCAGATATGTATAAAAATTATGCTAATAATTTCTATTAATTATCTATGTTCTTTATCAAATTCACCAGATGAATGAGTTTTATTATCACATTTTAAATTTATTTTATTTTATTATTATTATTAAGGCTTAGAGAGGTCATGTGTCTCAACAAGGATTACACCTCAATGAAAGAATGAGTTAATTCTCTAAATCACCAATGCTTTTTACTCCTTAAAATTTCCAGTTTAATAAATATTAATTTCAAAAGTCTTTGTATGAAAAACTCTGAGATGAGATTTTTAAAATATTTTCTTTTTTTCTAAGCTTTTTTTTTTTTTTTTAAATAATGCTTGCCTAGATGTTTAGGATTTTAGAAATAACAGCAATTACAAAAGTTTGTAATAAATAAATGTTTCACCAGATGGTTTTAACATTTTGGTTTATTTTTATTGATTTATTTTTTCATTAAATGGGAAAGAAATATAGTATTTAAAGGGATCTAAATGTATACATTTGCAGGAATTCATAGACTATAATGCAAATGTACTCTAATGATCTTACTTTCTCCCTCTCAACTTCGTCTTTAGTATGCCATTCTCTATGTCACACTAGTGCTCTGACTACCCTACTAGAAATTTGCTGCTTTGGAAAGTTTCTTTTTCTTTTTCTTTCTTTCTCTTTCTTTCTTTCTTTCTTTCTTTCTTTCTTTCTTTCTTTCCTCCCTCCCTCCCTCCCTTCTTTCTTTCTCTCTTTCTTTCTTTCTTTCTTTCTTTCTTTCTTTCTTTCTTTCTTTCTTTCTTTCCTCCTTCCTCCTTTCCTCCCTTCCTCCCTCCCTTCCTTTTCTTTCTTTCTTCCTTTCTCCCTTCCTTCCTTCCTTTCTTCTTTCTTTTTCTCTCTCTTTTTAAACTGTATCTATGATTGCCAGAGGGCATGTGTGCTCACTAAAACGAGAAAGAGGGTAAAAACACCCAATTGGATAGGGTCATGCCATATCCCTTCTCCATTTCTCTATCCTGTTGGGACTGGGGGCACATGCACACATCCCTGGAATATTTTTCAAGTCACTGGGGCAGGATCTGAATTGTGGTCGGCCATGTGGGATCTGCCTCCCTTAACCACTAGGCTATGGGACTGGCCCACTTCATTTGTTTGTTTCTGAATACAAATTATTCTAATATTGATAGTCTAATCTATTTTCCACTAATTGTACCATTTTTGTTCAGACTCTCAGCTTCCACTTACATTGTGCCACTCATACCACAAATCTAGTTCAAAAATTCTTAGCTTTAAATTTTAGTTTTGTATTATTATCCTTAGAAATTATTTTGTTTCGGGGACCAGCAGGTGGCGTGGTGGTTAAGACGACGAACATTCCCACATGGCCGACCATGGTTCAAGTCCTAGACCTGGTGGCTTGCTTTCTCAGTTTCTCTCTCTCTCTGTGTCTCTCTCTGGTCAAAATAAAATAAGTAAATGAATAAATAAAATTAAAAATAATTCTTTAAAAAAAGAAATAATTTTGTTTCTTGTTTTTTGAAATGTTTTCTAACCTTGACTAATATGTTTCCTACCCTTTTGAGTTTTACTATAATAGTGATATTGCTACCTTTGTTAATTTACTTTTCAAAAAAACATTGTTTTAGTTTCATACCAAGGAATAATATCTGTAAAACATAGATGAAAATCAATATATGACTATGAGTAAAAGATCATTGGTTTTCTACCACATTTCTATCTGGCACACACTGTTGAACCTTCACAGTTCAGCCCACCCTAGTAGTTAGTATCTTTGGCACCAAAGATCTCTTCAATAGTTTTCCTTATTAATTTCCACTACCACCACTGTAGATGCTATTATAAACATTTTTCCTTCTACAATCACTTACCTAATTTCATTCATGTCATATTCATGTCCCGCCCTAAGACTTAGAACCTTTAAAAGTATTCTCTGAATCTTCAGATCATGGGAATATTTTTCTTTCGAATGTACTATAATTTTTTATCACAAATTATTGCACATAATGGAATCTACTTGAATTCTATAGAAGCAGATGAGAGGGTGTTAGACACATACTAGAGCTGCTGTAGAGAAGGGAATACTCAGAAGGATGAAGAGCATAAATGTAGGGAGAAGCTTTTGATCACAGAACAGTGAAAGCAAAGGGTGAATAAAGAGAATTGAGTAGGAACATGCCAGATTGCAGTGCAGTTCTAAGAAAGTCTCAGAACAGGCCCAGAACAATGGACCAGGATAGGTACCCACCAGGTGCCTGTTTGAGTGGGAGCTGCCTGGAGAAGTGTTTCTACCATTGTCTTGAAGGCTGTGTCAGAGCCTGCCTGCTGTGCGTACTAACGGTCATTAGCTAAACAAACTGCTGGTTTTACCACCTTCTTCCTTAACAGTGGTCCAAATTACCTGGGAATGTAGCAAACAGGCTGAAACAATATTTGAGAAATTTATTCACCTCTAAAATGTGGCTTATGGCTCAAAACTGGGCCACGGCCTTTGATTTGTTATTACTAAGTTTTATGTAACAGATGAAATGATTGATTTCTGTACAAATTTGGGGTGGGGTATTCAGGGTATAGAGGAAAAAATACTAATAATTCAGTTTAAGATGATTTGTTTACTAACGAGTTGAGCATTATTAACAATGGTTAAAATGAACGACAGAGGCAGCAGTTCTAATTGGACTTTATATGTTTTCTTTCAATAAATTCTGATTATGTTTTAAAGAATTATTTTATTTAACTTTATTTATTTACATGTTTATTATTTTAATTTGACTAGAGAGGGAGAGAGAGAGAGAGAGAGAACAAACAGAGAGAGAGAGGTAGAGTAGGAACGAAAGCTGCCAGTCCAGGACTCGAACCATAGTTGCACCTGTGGGAGTCCAGCACTCTTAACCACCACACCTCCTGCTAGCCCCAAATTCTAATTATTTAGATGAATAACAGATATGTAATATTATGAACTTAGCTGGACTATCAATCAGATTTTTAATGATATGATAATTTTCTGTAAATAATAATTATAATAAACATAAATATACAATATCTAGGAGGTAAACTTAGAATGAGAATGTTAAAAGTTAACTTTTTAAACTTTTTTATATTTTTATTTCAATTTCTTTTATAAATTCAATTACATGTTAGCTTACAAAGTGAATATTCCAAAATGTACATTTCTCACCAATCCAGTTGACAATACTATAAAGTTATTGTCAGTGGATAATCATCCATTTCTTTGTCCCATAAATGCCTTGCCTTTCTATTTTTCTCCTTAATGTCCTTCCTCAGACTCTACTCCTTCACCCGCCCTCTTCCCACACTGTATCTGACATTCACAACCATTTACTAAGTTTCTATAACCTTTAGTCATTCAGTTTCGATTTAATGATTAATAAACTATACTCTTTATAGGAAATACGCTTGCAAGGGAACTACATTTCCTGAGACTCCTGGGATTCTGCGTGACAAACTGCTACTGCAGTACATTATCCATGAGGACATTAGCATCTTGCTCATTAAAATACAGTTGAAAGCAAAGATAATAGAAATTACAAAAATAGAGATAGTAGCTTTAAGATATAAAGCATAAAGTTTGTGGTAACCAAGAAGGAAAATCATATAAGTTTAAGATATAAATACTTTGTTGCTTATTCAAAAAAAGATTTACGTTTTGATCTAAGGACAGCAAAAGTTGGAATTAAGGTCGACAAAAATACAACTATTACATAAAATACATGAAAAGCAATGACTGGATACTGGATATAAGGAATCTGTTTTACAATATCAATACATTACACCATCTACTGTTCCCAAAATAGCCAATACAAATCTGTTTGCATGCCTTTAAGAAATAATAATATATTTTCCAAAAATTTGTGCTTACCATTGATAATTGTACCTTTTTAAAAACAGAAATCAGTTAAAACAAATAAAACAAATTTAAATGAAGACAAATTGCTTACACTCATGCATATATATATGTATGTGTGTGTGAAAGTGTGGGGTGGGTATGTATTTGTTAGACGCAGAAGGAAAGATATGTTACATCACTCAAAATTCAAAACCAGAAAGATTTTGCTAATTTTCTCCTGTCTTTGTAGCTTATTTCCAAATATTTATTTTATTATTTCCTCGCTTTGTAATCCAGGTCAGTCTGCTTTTCCATCTGTCCATATTGTGGGTGAAAAATGGCAATTCCACAGCTTCCAAGTTTGGATTTTCTTTGATACCCATTCCAAGGTCTTAGAAGAGTTTCTGCTTGACTAGGTTTGGGTGGGATATAAGACTTCTCAGTAATCCTGGTCTTTTGGGACTCTCTTTTTACAGGAAGGCAAAACTTTTTTTTTTTTTGAGAGAGGTTTTCACTATAGGGCGTGTGCGCTCGCCAGACAGACAGAGACATAGAGACAGAAAGCGAGAAATCACCCCCCAGGGGGTATGGTCACGCCACAATCCCTTCTCCTCCATTCTCCTCTCAGGATCTTGGGCATGCATGCACACATGCCTGGCGTGAGTTTTAAGCCACTGGGTCCAAGACGCTAACCACGGTTGACTCCGTGGGAGTCCAGCGACATAGCCATTAAGCTAACTGCTGGTTCCCAGGAAGCCAAAACTTTTTTCACAGGTTTCACCCACTAAATGCAATAGATACCCACTTTAGTTAAAGTTATATCTATCTGAAGAGATGCAAAGATCGGCTATATACCACTATCAACCTCTGTACCTAATAATTCAGAGGTTAAAAAAACAGTATTGTACTATATTGGTAGAATTCCAAGGGGGCTGTTTCCTATAGAATATTGGATATATAATAATAAAAACCCATTTAAAAGTGCTGTTTTTTTGTAATCACCATCAAATTCTAATCAAGTGATAAATATTCTTTTCTGCTGGTAGGAGCCTCTCCCAATCTTTACCCTCCTTGGTATGTCATTGTCACTTTTAGTGACCTACCTGAAGCAGGACGGAATATTACTGTGTTACTGTGGTGAGGAGTAGGAGACAGGGATAATGTCACTTTTCTATTCCATTTAGACACATGTATTAATAGTTTAGATGAGGCCAAATTCTGCCTGTGGTTATAGTAAATGAAAAATGGATCAAAAAACTTTATAATAGGTTATTTTCTCCTAGTGATTTTCGATTTTGTGGAGTTTAAATGAGTAATAACTGAAGGAGTTAATGCCAGTTGGAGGAGTATCTGACAAACTCACACAGTGTCACTGGTTAATGGTAAATCATAGTCACTATTTGGTAATTTAAGTATAAAACTATTATTACCTATGTGGAGAATAGTACTTGAGAAAGCAAACTCTTAAATAGGTCAGAACCTTAATGTGAATCCATTTACTTTACTTAGCAAGGGGTGGAAAGGAGAAATGAAACATTAAAAAGCTTTCTGAAAGTGAGATGCAAATTGTAACCATTTTATAAAATTGAAGCCCAAGACCTATTGTTATAACACTTTGGAATATATACAGATTTTGGAAACCTAACTACTTGGGAACCACATCATAAAAATATAGGTTAATTAGACGTTACACATCTTTTTAAAAAAAGTCTATTTTTAAAATGATTGCTTCCAAAACAAATAAAGATAGTAAATGGAATTAAAATGTAATGTGGCATTGAAGCTCCTGAACTCTCTTAGCTACTTATTTTCATTACAAATCTATACAACTTTCTACCTGTTAAATCTAATACCTATGCAAAATCATACTGGATCTATATTTATTATATGTCATTGGTTTCCAGACTTAATTGTGAATACTTTCAAGAGAAAAAGAGTGTTAAATTCCAATAAAACATAATGAATTCTTTGTTTAGAAAACAATTCTCAGATATCCTTCAGTAGAACTGCACTGAAACTCCCAGATTCCTGAACTGAGTTATTTATGTTTGAAGACATTTCCTTTATATACAAGGGTTATGAGCATGACATTCTCATGTAATCTAAATATGGTCTCTTCTTAAGCCCTTAGTTTCTGCTAAAGCCAGTGTTGCTCACAGTAAAATATACAGTGCACCTTAAAGACCTGTTGCTTAGCAAATACAGTAGGTAGAGGCAGATACTGTGTTGAAACTGCTGCACAAAACTAGAAGATATTAAGAAACTGAAACCTTGTTCAGAAAATTTATTTACAAATAAAACTCCTAAACTAATTGGAATTTACTGAATTGTAGTTTCAGGTTTTTTGTTTGTTTGTTTGTATGTTTGCTTATTTTTTAGAGGTTTTTGCTATAGGGTGTGTGTGCTCACCAGAAAGATAGAGAGTAACAGACAGAAAGTGAGAAACCAGCCCCCAGGGGGGATGGCCATGCTGCAATCCCTTCTCCTCCATTCTCCTCTCAGGATCTTGGGTACACACGCACAAGTGCCCTGCGTGAGTTTAAGCGACCGGATCCGGTACTCGAACCACAGTCGAGTACATGGGAGTCCAGTGACGTAGCCATTACGCTAACTGCTGGCCCCAGTTTCAGGTTTCTTTTACAACATGGCTGGGTAGAAGAAAGCATATGCACCATGGTATGTTGTTTTAAAAAATGTGTTATCTGGGGAACCAGCAGTTAGCGTAATGGCTATGTCGCTGGACTCCCACGTAGTCGACTGCGGTTCATGTCCTGGACCTGGTGGCTTAAAAGTCACGCCGGGCGCATGTGCGTGCGTGCCCAAGATCCCAAGAGGAGAATGGAGGAGAAGGGATTGCAGCGTGACCGTCCCCTCTGGGGGGTGATTTCTCGCTTTCTGTCTCTATGTCTCTCTCTGTCTGTCTGGCGAGCCCACGCGCCCTACAGTGAAAATCTCTCAAAAAAAAAAAAAATGTGTTATCTGGTCAGAATGGCAGTGTGTTTTCAGGAAATTTGAGTATGCACCAAAGCACTGAAAAGTAGTAAAATGAAGAACCACCCAGTTTTAGAGGGCCCTAATAAATGCACAATTTACCAGCAAAATGATTAATGCCAAACTGCTCTTGTCTTTCATGTGCATTTCAGAGAATTGCTCATCTAAGTATTTACTTTGTTGAACAACATATGCCTAAAGAACCTGTTGATTTTTTTTAAGTGCCCAGCCACAGTGACTCAGTGGTGAGGCAACACCCTTGTTGCTGGAGTCCACATGGAAGATTGGGGTTCAGTTTCCAGGTCAACCATGGTCACGTGCTGGTGCCCATGATCCCGGGTTGCTGAGAGATTGGTGGGTAGGTGGGAAATGGAGTCCTGGCATGAGATCCAACTGAGGGTGCTACCCTTTATGTCTCATGAAAAAAAAAAAAAATGAATGAATGAGAGAATGAAAGAAAAAGAGAGAGGAAGGAAGGAAGGAAAGAAAGATAGAAAAAAAACTTCGGGAAGAATTAAATGAAAAAAAAATGTGTGTGAGGAGGTGTGTTACAATAAAACATACACCTCTCTGTATATTTTAATTGAAGAATTTTAACACAGACCAACTGATTGACAAGTCGTCAATTTTCAGGGTTCACCAGGACCACAGTCCTTGCTACATGCTCAGGCCAGTGTGTAGGTAGAGATGGGGAGGGGGAATTATTAAACATGATGCTATAGTTGTCTGCAAAATTCTTGTGAGAAGTGAAATTTTCAGAAAGATGTTAACACTAAGCATTATGTAACATTCTATTCTCAAATTCTATTTATAGTCATCATTTTATTAATAAGAAAATAGACGCAAGTAACTTTTTCCAAGTCCACAGAGATTGTGCATGATTATTATTAAATACATATTTAACATAAAATCCCATTATTTAAAACACACTAATGACTTCTTCCTATTATTAAGGTAAAAATGAAAATGATCTAAAACGCTCTACAATCCTTTCCATGGTTCATTCTCTACTCTTTTATGCTAGCTTCAGGTTGTTTATTGTCCTCCCAAGTTTTTCTGAGCTCTATCCAACTCAGCCTCCCAATACCTGGACCTGGGGTACTTCCTACCTCATTTTGTACTATCTACTAATACTTATTTCCTTCATCCCATTGCAGTCCCATCTCCCACCCCAGAAAACCTTCAACAGGGAACAGGTGAAAGACCTCTGGCTCAGGCTTTCCCAGCAGCAGTAATCTGTTCTAAGTGTCTGTTACAGCTGATTGTTGTCCCCCAGTAGATTGAGTTTCCTGAGGACAGTGGCAAGGTCTGCATTTGAATTAGCAAATGCACTACCAAGCCGGAGTTTCTCATATACACACATGATAGACAATACTCTACTTATGACTCGGTTTTATAAATACTTTTTAAAAAATTTTACCCAGTGATGTTTTAAAATTGAAATTGTGGTAAAATTTATCAGACATAGTACTCCACAGCAAAATAAACTCAATTCTGCTTAATTTCAGGAGTCCCTGAAATAGTCCTTTTATGTAACTTAAAGCTCTATTTTTTTTAGGCTATTACTATTAATCATTTTTAAACCATAGTGATATAAATTGGCCATACAAACAGGGCATGAGGAAATCAGATTTTGACATAAATTCAGTGCCCCAACCACCACAGCATCTGCCAGGAAGATTTTGACATAAATTCAAGTAATTTCTTTGTAATTCTAACACCAAATTATGTTCATTCATATAAATGACTATTATTTGGTCACTGGCTAGCTAGGTGACCTTGGGTAAATAACTTTATACTTACAGATTTGCAGGCATGGTTTCTGCATCTGTAATATAAGAGGTTAGAAGAAATCATGCCCAAGCCTTCTTCTTCTTCTTCTTCTTCTTCTTCTTCTTTTTTTTAAAATTCTTTGCCTTCCTCTCCAAGGAATTTTAATTCTGAAAACTGCTGCCATTTCACATCCTACTTTCTTTTTAAATGAGAGATTTTCAATCCCCAGTGATGAACTGAATCTGCATACACACTTTTATTTTATTACACAAGAGTAAAAGGATTTAGGGATAAAATTTTGACTGTATTTTGAGATTTTTATGAATATTCAAATTCTTCTCCTAAGGAAACTAGATTAAGTTAAATGATGAATAGAAGTCAGGATAAGTGTATTCAACATTTACCTATAGCTCCTTTTCCCCAGCTGTCTGTTTTCGAGTTTTAAAACATAGTAACATTTCATTAAGAAGCCACAGCAACTTCCCTCTAACTTGTGGAGAGTACATTGTGAGTTACATGCACAGTTATGAGCATTTTAGCATATTAGAGTTCTTCCTCTTTTTAGTGGATGTTTATGAGGCCTTTGAGTTTAAGCACTCTTATTCATTAGTTAGTGTGTCATTGCTGAATAAACTAATATAAAAATTTCTAAACCCTTCAACAACCAGTCACCTTTGAACAGTGGCAGATTACATAGAAGGCAGTTGAATTCTAAGTGTGTGAAATACTTTGGAATTTAAGTCGTCTTTGTAATACTCCCTATCTCATCTTCTGTTATTTCTTTTATTCATGTAGATTTTCACAGATTCTTTATCTATGCCTTGTCTTTTCTACTGTCATTGTGGTATTGGTGAACAGCTCATAACCACAATGTAATTTAATTTACCAGATTTATAATATAATTAATGCATTTCATGTTTTACACAATCTTTTCTTGGGTCAGCCTACAGCTTGATGACTAAGGCATCTGGATTCTACATGGCCGTCTGTTGTTTCAGTCCCAGACCAGACTTCCAAAATACAGCAGGCATGTATTTGTGTGCCCAAAATTTCAATAGTAGGGAAAACTGGAGGAGAAGGAATTGTGGCATGACCATTCCCCATGGGGAGTGATTTCTCACTTTCTGTCTCTCTTTGGCAAGTACATGTGCCCCTTTAAAACAAAAAAACAAAAAGCAAAAGCCTTACCAGGGTATAAGAGCTTCAGAAAAACTTTAAAGTTTTATCATTCACATTTAGTTCATTATTCTACCTAGACAGATTATGTAACATAGTTACCTTTAGGTTCATCCATGATGTCACAATTATTAAGATCTCTTTTCTTAAGAGAATAATATTTCATTGTAAGTATATGTCAAAATTTATGTATCTGTTCATCTGCTAACAGACACTTAAACTGCTACTGTATCATGGTTATTGTGAATAATGCTATGACAAACATGGGAACACAGATACCTCTGAGAGGTACTAATTTTATTTCTTTTGTGTAATACCCCAAAATGGTATGGCTGGATCATATAGTAGTTCTATTTTTAGGTAGTTTTTGTTTTTTGTTTGTTTCTTTGTTTTTTGTTGTTTTTTAGAAACTTCCATACAATTTTCCCATAATGGAGTCCCCATTTCCATCCTAACAAACAGTGCCCAAGCCTTTGTTTTTGTTTCCTAGCCATACTTGTTATTGCTTGTCTTTTCGATAATTGCAAGCCTAACAGGTGTGAAGCTATACCATGTTGTGGTTTTCGTTGGCATTTTTCTTATGATAAGTGATGTTGAGAATCTTTTCATATACTTGTTGGCCATTTGTATGCCTTCCTTGGAAAATAAAATGTCTATCCAGATCCTTTGCCCATTATTAAATGGGATTATTTGCTTTTTTGCTATGGAATTGTGTGAGTTCCTTATATATTTTGTATATTATTTGGATATTAACCTCTCAACACCTGGTTTGCAAATATTTTCTTTTTATCCGTAGGTTACCTTTTAATTTTCTTATTTGTGTCTTTGCTTTGCAAAAGTTTTTTTCTGAATTCAAATTATATTACAAAACTATAATAATCAAAATAACAGCACTGACAGAAAACCACACTAATGGAACAGAATATAGAGCACAAAAAGAAACCCGCACACATGCTGTCAACTAATTTTTGACAAGGGCACCAAGAACACATTGTGGAATAAATAGTTTCCAATAAATTGTGTTAGGAAAACTGGGATATTATACTAAAAAAAATGAAATTGAGTCCTTGTCTTATCCAATAAACAAAATCAACTCAAAAGTCAATTAAAGACTTAATCATAAGACTTGAAACCATAAGACTACTAGGAGAAAAACTGAGGAAAAGCTCTTTGGCTCTGGCTTTGACAGTGATATTATGAATGTCCCACTAACAGCTCAAGACATAAACAAAAATGAAAATTGGAATTGCAACAAACTAAAAGTTTTTGTTTGGTTTGGTTTTAATTTAAATGTGCCATGGTAATTATTTATCTTTGTATTTTGTATAAATATTAGAATTAGTTTTGCAAGTTAAACACACAAACACACACTAATCTGTTCCATTTTAATTGATGTTGGTTGAAATGGTAGATAGGTCAACTTGGGAAGATTTTATATCATTATATATATAATCTTTTTATTCATATCATTGGAAGTATCTCTGCAAGTTTAATGAGACCTCCATAATTTTCTTTAGAACATGTTGTATTTTCTCACTAAAGGTACTTTATGTCTTTCACATATTTATTTCAAGGCTATATAGAAAGGTACGTCAAAAAGTTTGTGGAAAACTGTAATTAAAATATAAGTTTAATTTGGCATAAAATTCGAGTGGAATTGCTGTGATGTATGGCAGTTTTATTTGTAGGTTTCTGAGGAATCTCCGTATCATTCTCCAGAGTGGTTGCACTAATTTACATTTCCCCCAACAGTGTAGGAGTGTCCTCTTTTGACTGTAGCCTCACCAGCACTTATCATTATACACACACACACACACACACACATATATATTTAATTTTAGCCAGCATTGTGTATATTTTAAAACCGAGCACATTTTAAGAACTTTCTAAATTATCAAGGTTGGATAATACATGAAAAAATTAGAATATTGTCCAGGATACAGATATTTTATTACATATAGTTAATATGACTTTAGCTTTATACTCCAGTGAGAAAGACATTTATTTATTTTTTTCTTTTTATTTTTTTCTTTTAAAAGCACTAGCAGGCTAGCTGGATACTGTAGTGGTTAAGGCACCTGGATCTCATTTAGCTGGAGAGCAGTTTTGAGTCCCAGAGATGGCAGTTTGGAAAATATGCTGGGCATGTATGCATGTGTGTGCGAAATCCTGAAAAGAAAATGCAGAATGGATTGCGGTGTGGCCATTTCTCACTTTCACTCCCTTTCTTTCTCTTTCTGTCTCTCTTTGGCAAGTGCATGTACCCTATAGCAAAAAAACAAACAAACAAAAATCATTAGCGGAAAATATATAAAGAATTTAGGATATATAACTATATCAATATATAGAGAGATTGGTAAGTTAATATTATTTGAACAATATTTAGTTAAAAACTGAAAGTATACATTTATTATATGCTAGAAATTATGCTAATTAGAAAACTGCATTGAGAAAAGGATCAAAGGGGAATCCAAACTAATGCAGCCACTGTGTAAAACAGTTTGGCATGGGCCAGTAGTTAGTGTAATGGCTATGTCGCTGGACTCCCATGTAGTCAACTACAGTTCGAGTCCCGGACCCAGTGGCTTAAACTCACGCTGGGTGCGTGTGCATGTGTGCCCAAAATCCCGAGAGGAGAATGAAGGAGAAAAGATTGTGATGTGGCCATCTCCCCTTGGAGGTGATTTCTTGCTTTCTGTCTCTATGTCTCTCTCTTTGTCTTTCTGGCTAGCGCACATACCCTATAGCAAAAACCTCTCCAAAAAAAAGAAAAGAAAAAAAAAAAAAAAAAAAAAACCATTTGGCAGTCCCATAAAAGCTGTGAAATGTAGAATTATACATATTAGTTTGTGTAGGGCTACCATAACAAAATATCAAAACTAGTGACCTTAAGTAACAGATATTTTCTCAATATTTTCTTTTTTATTTTAAAGAATTATTTTTTTTAAATTGTTATTATCATAACTTTTTATATTACATTTAATCACATATATCTTTACAGTATAGTACATTTCTTTTTCCAGCACAATTATCATGCCTATCAATCAAGACAAAGACATCATATCATTCTCAAATAGCTTTTCATCAGATTTTCATATTATTATTATTATTACTGTTATTATTTATTCTCAATCACTATATATCATTTGGCTTGTAAAGATAATTTACCCAACATGAAGTACTTCTCAGACCAGTCCTGTTGAGAATATTATACATGTTATCATCAACAGGTAATAAACCATTTCTGTCCCACTAACTTCATGCCTCTCTATTTGTTTTTTGCTATCCTTCTCTGTACTATTCCCTTCTCCCCCCCACCCACGTTCCACACTGTCTTCATCATATATAACTATTTTCATTACTTTTATGCCCTCCAATATTTCAATCTTTTAAATTTTGATTTATTATTATTATTTTTTGAATTTCATTTTCTTATATACATTTAATCACGTCATTTAGCTTACAAAGTGAATATTTCAACATGTGAACATTTTCTCATTATTCTGCCTACTGAAAGTCAAATGACAGGACTGATTTTTCCCAAACCCTCCCTCTCTGGCAAACAGCTGGACCTTGCTGTGTCCTCATATAGTCATCTTCTTATCTGTGCATATTGGGTGTCAACATTATTATGCTACTTATAGAGAGATATTTTAGCATTATTATATTTTATGAATATTTTCTGTTTACCTATAGAAATATAATATATACAATTTTATATACACCCTTTAACCCATTAATCTTGGTATCTACTCACTTACTATGATCACTAAACTAAAGTTTCAGATTGTTGTTTAATCATATAATGTCCAGGTTATGACTGACTCATTTCTTTCTTTTCATTTATATCTTAAATAGTTTCCTGATTTAGTGTGCTGGATAAAATATTTTAAATAGAACTTAAATGAGTTTGATAGAAGTAAATAATATGCCTTATTTCTGATTTTATAAGGAGCACTTTTTAAAGAAAACGAGCACAGTTTCCTGTAGGAAATTTTAATCTTCTTATAGAAATTTTTTTTTACTTCTTTCTTGCTAAGATGTATTAAAATCAAAGACAGATGTTGATTTGTATCCAGTTTTTTGTAAGCATTCATTGGGGTGATTATGGTTTATTTCCTTTGGGGGAGCAAAGCATAATAATATATTTTAAAATATCAAACTATCGTTGTGTTCCGAAGATTAACCAACTTGGTCATGATATATTAATTTTATGCATTCATATATTTGGCCAGATATTTTACTCATGATTTGTGGATCATATACATGACTTAAATCTGTCAATAATTTCCTTTTCTCTTAAAAATAGTATGTATTCTTCAATTGTTGGGTATAATGCTTGTTAGATTTACATTATATCATGTTTAATAATGCTTTCAAAATTATCCTCTCTGACTTAACTTATATTTTAGTCTACTTTATTTATTAATTATTGAGGGAGCTATTATTTTAATTATGCCATTATATATATATATCTCACATATCTTTCTAAGGAAACTTTCAACATTTTTTCCCACATTATTTATTATTATTTATTATTTGTTTTTTGTATATACTTTCAGTCATATTGTTTGACTTACAATGAGACCATTTCGATATGTGCACATTTCTCCCCAGACCCGTTGATCAAAATATCTTTAACAGATAACACCACCCCTCCCCATCCCATCAATGCTCTACCTCGTAATTAACTTTTATACTGTCCTTCGTTAGGCCCCACTCCTCCACA
>NW_006198649.1:1136598-1153798 GCF_000334495.1 Tupaia belangeri chinensis
AATATAAAAATATTTGTACTTGTTAGCTGTCTGTTACAACTTTTTCTATAGTTTGTCTTTTAACATTCTTTTACTCTGGTGTATTAGACTTTTTTTTCTATTAACGACATATAACAATATTTTTTAATTGTTTATTTATAATTGTTTTTTCATAAGTGAAATAAAGAGCATGGGAGAGAGATGAGTAACCATAACAGAATTCTGATTTCACAATCCATTCCCAGCTCTTCATCATGGACACATGCTTGCCTGGCATACTCAGGATGTGTCCAGATATGAACTTACAACCTGACTAAGTCAGTCACCCTTGCAGACTGTGGTGTTTTATTGCTACACCAGTGTTGACCCCATAGATTTCTTTTCAATATTTTTGTAATCATCTTTGACATCCAGCTAGATAATTTTTTCACATATACATACTATAAATATTAAAAGTGCCTATGCAATTATTTTATCATATTTTCTGCACTTTAAATTTTTATTTTTTATATTCTTTGATAACATTTGATTTTTTAAGTCCATTTATTGTTACTTAGTTAAAAATTAAGCAGCCAATTTCTGTAACTTCAATGGTTATCTTTGAAATTTTAAAAAGCCACCTAGAGACCAGCAGTTGGCCTAATGACTATATCGCTGGACTCCCATGCTGTCGACCAGGTTCGAGTCTCGGACCTGGTGGCTTAAATTCATGTTATTCATAGCTATTACGCCAGCTGCTGGTCCCGGATAAGTTGAGATTTTTATAAAACCTTCTACTAAGGTAATTACAACATAGAGGTACTTTAAAGTAAACTATTAGTTTGAGTTTCTATTTGGTTGGTTATTGTTTTATTGTATGTTTTGTTTTTTTTTTTGTTTGTTTTATTTCAAATTTTTTATAGAGCACTTACAATCACCAGACAGACAGAGGGAAAGTGAGAAACCACCACTGCCACCCCGCCCCCCAATGGGTGATGTATACCACAATCTAATCTCTTACCTCCATATCTGTCTTTGGAATTGTGTGCAAATCCCCACATATGCCCAGCATATCAGTCAAGCCTCAGAGTCCAAGACTCGAACCACACAGTGAGTCGTGTGGGATCCAACTCATTTAACCACTGTACCACTGACTGACTCTTATTTTGCTTTTAATCACTCTGTTAGTAAATAAGGTAAAAGCTCATGTCAGGGCAGACTAGTAGTTATAAATATTCACCAGAAATTTTCTTCTTAATTTTCTTGAAGTTGAGATTGCTTTTACTTGTTCAGATTTTAAACTCATGATGTAATGTTTTGGTGTCCTTATTATATGAGAGGAATAAAGTGGTCTATATAGAAGCCTTTGGTTTTATATCTTGACCTTGATTCCCAGAAGGCTTTCAAAACAGATGTCACCCTCATTTTATTTAGTAAATATCTGCAACATATTTTCATGTTATTGTATTCCCTTAATTTTCTAGTTCCCTGCATCTACTTAATCTTTGACCTCAGACTATTTCTGTCTGATTGGAAGCTATTTTTTATATTTCAGTAAGGTTATTTTTTAATGTTAATCTTTTATTTGTGTTTATTTTATTTATTTATTTCTTAAGAAAGAAAGGTCCTCTTTCATGAGAAAAAGAGGTCCTCTTAACTGGATCTCACCATGTCACAGTCTTCCTAGGTTTCCAGCCAGCAAGGATCATGAGCGTGCATGGGCACATTCTGCATGTTCAAGTAGCCTCGTATCAAACCAGGGCCTCCGATGTGGCTCCTGTGTCATTCAGTGGAGCCCTGTGTCCTGCACCACAGTGTATGGGCCAGTGATATTACTGCACTCAAGCAGAAAAAAAAGAGAGGAGAACAGGTTACATTTTACATTTTTCTAGAAGAATTAGCTCTAACTTATAATCAAAGTATGTCTTTTAAATCTTTTTTCATTCTTAAAACTTAGACCCTGTCTTTTTTATTTTTATTTATTTTTTTGAGACATTTTTGCTATAGGGCGCATGTGCTTACCAGGAAGACAGAAAGAGACAGAGAGATAGAAAGTGAGAAATCATCCCCCTCATGGGGAATGGCCACGTCACAATCCCTTCTCCTCCATTCTTCTCTCGGGATCTTGGGCACACACGCAAACATGTCCGGTGTGAGTTTAAGTCATGGGGTCTGGGACTCGAGCCAGGGTCGGCTACATGGGAGTCCAGCGACATAGCCATTATACCAACAGCTCATCCTGGACCTTGTTAATTATATAATGAAATAGTTTCATGAGAAGCTCCTATGAAGATATGTGGATTATATATATATATACATATATATATGTGTGTTTATGTGTGTGTGTGTGTGCATGTCTATATATATATATACACACACATATATATATATATATATAATTGTATAAATTACTTTGATTTTAAAATAATACCCCCATAAAATATATTCCTAATGACTATCCTGATAGAACATTTTTATATTCACTGTCAATTTTGAATTCTCCCTGAAATGATGAAAGGAAATATAATAGTGAATAAATAGTTATATATATAAGTAGCAAATTAAAGGTCAAATCTGCATGCTGTACATTAGAAGTCAAAGTAAAGATAATGAATAAGATAATTTCAAAAAAAATTAAATTTTTAGTAAAATTATCAATGAGGACACAGTTTTAACTACTGGCATTTTGAAGTACCTACTTTTTTTTATTATTCTAAAAATTTTTCCAGAGAGCATTGATGTTCATGTTAAGAAATGTAAAAAATAAAAGACAAAAAGACTATTTTTTTATTAGTATCTTTTGCATAGTTTTTCCACAGAACCTATATTTGCTCATTTTGATGAGATAGATATATATGTTTAAGAATAAAATTCCTTCAAAAAATAGACAAGTAGTTAAAAATGCATGACTGAGGCTTTTGAGCCATATAAATATTCTAAGATGATTATGAATCCAAAGTCTGTATCAATGTGTATCTGAATTTACATCACTTTTGAGTTCGTAGTTAATGCTTTGTAACAACCAATACTTAGAATATAATTTGAAATTTCTTTTCTTCTTATGAAATATACTTACACAAGCATTAGTTGGCTTTGCTAAGAAATCTTTTATGTATGAGTCTGAGTATATTTTATAGGTCTGATGGAAAATGTAAAATTGAGGGCTTACAAGGATTAAGGAGGGAGACTCAAATGTTCAGAGGCCCAAAGTCATCACTTTGCTTCTCATGTTAATAAGAGAATATTCTTTGCCTGTATTATAGTACTTTACAATTGCAAAGTAATGAACAGTGTACCCCGTCATTTTTTTAAAGTCCTCTTTTCGCAGGCTGAAATACTTTAATACTCTTAATGTTTAAAAATGAGCAATGGCTTTCTTCAAAGGAAACAGTTTTATTTAGGGAGTACATGGTTTGATAAACTCAAGAAATATGAAGGACTACTGAAATACCTGCATCTTAGTTTTAAAATTAAAATGCACTCAAAGTGAGAATTAAAACCGTGCTTTTGCTCACTTGGGGATTCAAAAAATGATGTGAACGTACCTTTCCTCTCTGCCTCTCACAGCCCAGTTCCTTCTTTACTGCCGGTTACCATTCTAAGGACAGAGCTGATGTCATCACTTGTCCACTCAAACACCTAATCCTCCATACGCACACATATCCAAACAGTAAATGCTCTACCTTAGAAAATGATTCAGGCTATAGCACCAGATTTGTAAATTTTGTCTGGCTTTGTTTACTCCATCACTGTTCATCATGTATCCCATGCTGTTGCCATACTAATGTTAAAATTCCTTTTCAAAAATCCTTACATTTGGCAATCACACCTATTTTTGCACAGAATACATTTTCCCTAAAATATGTACGTATTTATTCATCTTTAAAATAAAATACAAATCCTAACTTTTTAATGCAATAATTTAGACACATAAATAGACCATAATATACACTGAATGAATGAAAAGAAATGGATGAATAAGGTAATTTCAAAAAAATATTTGCTTTTTTTTTTTTTTTTGAGAGGTTTTCGCTATAGGGTGTGCGCGCTTGCCAGACAGAGACATACAGACAGAAAGCGAGAAATCACCCCCCAGGGGGGATGGTCACGCCGCAATCCCTTCTCCTCCATTCTCCTCTCGATCTTGGGCATGCACGCACATGTGCCTGGCGTGAGTTTTAAGCCACAGGGCCCGGGACGTGAACCGCGATCGACTACGTGGGAGTCCAGCGACATAGCCATTACGCTAACTGCTGGTTCCCTTCATTTTTTTTTTATAAAGTATCAATGAGGACACAGTTTTAACCACTGGCATTTTTGAAGTACCTATTTTTTATTATTGTTGTTATTATTATTATTATTATTATTATTATTATTGTTATTATTATTATTCTAAAAGTTTTTTCCAGAGAGCATGTATGTGCACACACTCGACAGAGTCAGAGGGAAAATGGAAAAGCACCCTCTTTGGAGATTGGTCCTGCCATAATCCCTTCTCCTCCTTTTTCCTTACAGGATTTTGAGAATGCACACACACAGGTCCAGTGTGTTTTTTCAAGCCACTGATCCAGGATTCAAACCGCATATTTGGCCCTGTGGGATCCAGCCACCTTAACCTCTTGGCTACAGGGTAGCACCTGAAGCACTTTTAGATCCAAGTGAGAAACTTCAATTAGCTCCCTGGTACAGTGGTAACATACTGCACAAGAGACGCTAGATCCCAAGTGGTACCTGCAGTGTGAATCCACAGCCAGGTCAGCCTGAAACACACATGCCATTAGCCCTGACTTGATGGGCTGGAGGGCTGGGGAAAAGAGGATTGTGAGGGGACTAGACCCCGTAGATGGAATCTCTGTCTCTCCCACCCCAATCTCTGCCATACAGTCTATCATGAGTGAAGAAAAAAATATGTAGTGATAATAAAAAAACTCGTCATTTAAAAACAACAAAAAGAAACCTTCAGAAAATTTCTTATTTAACTGTTTTATCTTTCATTTTCTTAGTTTTTTTACGTTCAATTACTGTACAATTTATGGCATAAAAAAATGGATTCTCCAAGCAATAATGAATACATTATTTATCAGTCCAGTCAAAGGTATTAGTATATACATTATCATTACCAGATAATTTTTCATTTTTGTGTTTGCTAATATTTTCCTTCCTTTTTTTCCCCCTGGATTCCCTCCTATCTAACCCACCCTCTATTGTCCTTCTCCCATACTGTCTCTACTATCTGTAGTTGCTCTTCAATGCGTGGAATTGTTGACAATGTTATTCTTCCCTTTTCTAGGTACAATTAGACCCTAGTATTTTATATTCTTAGACATGAAGTTTTTCAGTCATCTTGGTCTTTCAAGTGCCTAGTTTTGCAATGAGCCTATTGTAGAGAATCTGTAATCATGTTTTATGCTTGATAGGTCACAGAATATGCGTTAAATTAGCCAAAACAATTAACAGAATTATATAGAGTTCCAGGGGAAAAAAAGAGTGTGTATATATTTTTCATTAAAATAGTCCCTTATCTATAATAACACATACATGAACAGCCAGTTTCTTTGAATACATTGATCATATAAACTCTAGGCAGAAAATAAATCGCATATTAAACATCTCAAAGCTGTGAAAAAACATGAAGTCTCTAGAAATTAGAAGGAATGGTTCAACTTTTAATGAAGATAAGCTATTCATTCTAATAAAAAGTACCTTCAAAATGATTTTTTGGGGGGGGCAGGTAGCATGTTGTTAAGGTGCTGGACTCCAACATGGCTGACCATGGTTTGAGTCCTAGACTTAAAGGCTTGCTTTCTTACATTCCTTCTCACTCTCTCTCTCTCTCTCTGGTGAGCACACATGCCCTATAGCAAATTTAAATAAATAATAAATTAAATTAAATAAATACCAATTTATTTTTTAATTCATTTTGTATAATTATCAAAATATAAGGGAAGTTAATATCAAAATATAAGATTTAAATGTAGTAAGTTTTCCTATCTATAAAAGGAGAGCTTGGCCTACAAAATTCTTAAATTTATTTTGCTTTTAAAATACCATGAGAAGGGACCAGCAATTAGCATAATGGCTGTGTCGCTGAACTCCCATGTAGTCAATAGCGGTTTGAGTCTCAGAACCAGTGGCTTAAATTCATGCCGGGCATGTGTGCATGCGTGCTCAAGATCCCAAGAGGAGAATGGAGGAGAAGAGATTTCTGCAAGGCAATTCCCCTAGGTGGTGATTTCTCGCTTTCTGTCTCTCTGTCTCTCTCTGTCTTTCTGGCAAGCACTCTTGCTCTATAGCAAAAATCTCAAAAAAAAAAAAAAAAAAAAAAGGCCATGAGAAGAGATCAGCAGATGGCATAATGGTTTTGGCTCTCACCTAATAAGACTTCAAGTTCCAGATCCTATGGCTTAAAACTCACACCAGGGACATATGTGTGTATGCACACAATCCTGAAAAGAGAAGGGGTTGCCATGCGACCCTCCCCTATAGGAGGTGATTTCTTACTTTCTGTCTCTCTCTGACTCTCCAGCAAGTACATGCATCCTATAGCAAAAATCTCTCTAAGCAAATAAATAAATAATAAAATACCATGAGCTTAAATTCATCACAGTAGGAGAAAAGAGCACCTTTTGATTATGTATTCATTTGTTTGTTTGTTTGTTAATTTGCTAGAGGTGCACCCTCTCGACAGAGAGAGAGAGAGAGAGAGAGCAACCTCACGGGGGACGGTCAGGCCACTACTCCTTTGCCATTTCTCCTTTTCAGGTTTTGAGTGTGCATACACATGTGCCCAGTGTATTTGTCAAGTTAATGGGTCTGGGAGTCAAATTGTATAGTTGGCCATGTGGGATCCGGCCACTTTAGCCACCGTGCCACAAGCCGGCACAAGAATGTCTTTTTTATATTATGATTAAATTGTCTGAAACCTCAGACCAATAAGATGAGTTAATCACTGACCAGTTAACCACACATGCCTTCTGCTGACACACTGCGTGACTGGTATGCATTTTAAAGGACTTATGGATATTTCCTCAAATGACTGATCCTTGAGCTATCATGACTGAGCATTCTGTTGCATAAATCAGTCAAACAGTTCACTAAATAGTCCCTGAGTGTCTCAGAAATTGATCTACCTCCACAGTCCCCAGGGCATAACTTACTTGGCAGAGTCTTTTCCAATAATTATGGCATTTAGGACAGATAGATGTATTCGGTGCTGCAATGAGTCTCCCTTGGCTGACTTAAAATGTCAAGTTTTGTTTTTAAAAATGTTAAAATTAAACTAAGGGTAATATGGTAATTATAATGATGCAGCGAGTACTTAAAGTCATTAATATTTTTTATAGAGGAATGGGTTGTAGCTATTACTCCGATTAATATTTAAAAGTCCCAAGGCACTGGCATGAGCCAGAATTTCTGTGTTTTATATCCCTAACATTTTTACAATTTAAGTTGTGGTGGCTTGAATGTACCAGAATGTGCCATGGGTTCCTGGAAATGGCACAGAGACTTTGGAAAGTTCTTTTGGGGAATTGGTGGATAAAGCAAGCCAGCATTTTTCATAGTCAATTATTCCTATGGGTTTTGGGTTCTGACAACATTCAGAAAGCTAGATATCCCTCTATGGGCTGTTTCTGCTAAATGAACAGTCATTTTTGTCATCTGTGGGTAACTCTAGCTTGAGTGTGGGTTCCTTGAAAACAGAGTCTGTAGTATTTTACTTATCTCAGAACCCCAGATGATAACCTTCTGTGCAGTTCATGCAAAATCAGCAAGTATTGGTGGAACAAATAAAATAAATTCTATTTCCACATATTTATACTACAATATAAGTAAATGCTTTATGTCCCAAGAAGGAAGAATTTAAAGCCACAACATAAATGAGATTGAAGAATTTTTATTTTACATTTTTCTTCCAAAATAAGAATGAGAATAAAAATTAAAAATTAAAATTATCTAAAACTTTAACAGTTCATGAGGCACAAATAAACTATTTTCCCATGTAAGAGCAAACTTGTAGAACACATATGTGGGTATAATTAAGGAAATGCATACCTGACATATTATGATTGTGTTTCTATTTCTTAACAAGTAGTTCAAATCTATCTGAAAATTCACTTAGCATATGTATCTTATGTGATTAATTTCTCTACCCTGACATAAAATAAAATTTGATAATATAAACCTTAAAAAGTGTTTTGATATGTAAGATGCATTGCTGAGAGTGTACATGAATGTGGTGTGTGTGTGTGTGTGTGTGTGTTATTGTGGTTGCTATTTTCTGGGAAGGAGTGGTGATGTACCTAAGCAGAGGATTATGTGGCTTTGACATTAAAAGTGATCTTTTAATTAAGTCTTAAACTTGACATTATTTTCAGGTATGTGTTTCTGGAGCATTTGGAAGATGATTGATATTTACTTCTAAACTTTATCCCAATAAACATTTCAGGTACTCGGTAGCTTTGGAAATTCTTGACTCATGACTTACCAGATATTTAGGTTAGTATCCAGCGACAAATTTAACAAACGCAAGACATCCTAAGACAGCTTTCTATTTTTCAACATGCCCTTGAATCTTCCCTAGAAAGATACTCTTGTTAGGTTAACACTGTGGGGTCAGGAAGATTTCAGGGCCATACTAGGCCAAGCTAATAAAAGAAATCATCCCCCGGGGGGATGACCAGACCACAGTCCCCTCTCCTCCATTCCCTTCCCGGGGTCTTGGGCATGCATGCACACACACGTACCTGGCATGATTTTCAAGCCACCTGGTCCAGAACTTGAACTGCTGTCAGCCTTGTGGGAGTCCAGTGATGCAACCAGTATGCCATCTGTTTGCCCTGTCATGACGTTATTTAAAAATATATGTATACCCTCCCTAAACACACAACTTACAATGCAAAGACTTGATAAAAAATTAATAAACCTCTGTATAAAAATTCCATTTTGTTGTTGTTTGTTTAGGGAATTAAAGAGATTTTTTGCTATAGGGTGCATGTGCTCACTGAATAGACAGAGAGACAGAAAACAAGAAATCACCCCCGCCCCACCCAGGGCAGATGGTCACACCACAATCTTTTGTCTTCTACTTTCTTCTCTGAATCTTGGGAATGCATGCACATGCACCCGACGTGAGTTAAAAACCACCAGATCTGGAACTTAAACAACAGTCAACTATGTGGAAGACCAATGGCATAACCATTATGCTATCTGCTGGTCTCTAAAAATTCCATTTCTGAATAAAGGAAATGGGAATGTATCTAAGTGTATACAAAAGCCTTTGAATGTTACTCTTTTTTTTTTTTTCTGAACTATTTGATTGAGACAAGATCAACCAGTGGCAAATCATAGAGCATAGATGGGCTCTTCCATTACACGCCATTTTCTCCTGAAATAAATGTTGGCTCTGTACGTCATTGAGAGGAATAGATGACACCATGGCTAATCTATACTGAAGTGACAGAGGCACTATGAACAGGAATGGGAAGAAAAATATCTGAAGAAGGCATTGCGGTATATCTGCAACTTTAGAACATAGAGATCAGCAGATGGCATAATGGTTATGTTGCTCAACTTCCATGTAGTCTACTGTGGTTCGAATCCCAGACCCGGCAGCTTAAACTCATGCCAGGCGTGTGTGTGTGCATGTGCATGATCTCTAGAGGAAAACAGAGGAGAAGGGATTTCTCTCTTTTTGTCTCTCTCTGTGTTTGTGGCAAGCACATGCACCCTATAGTAAAAATCTCTCTCAAAAAAAAAAAAAGAACATGTTCGTGACTTTTGTAAAAGCAAACTGGAGTTCGAGTTTGTCCAACAATTTGAAGACATGTTGACTATCATCAAAACAAGAGTTTAGCAAGAAGAATGAGTAAATTCAGAAGGTACACATATTGTTAACGAGCAGAACTCAAGAAGATTTATGATTTTCACATCAGTCTATTCTGGGGAGTGTAGAAAAGCCTTCTTAGTAGCATTAGCAAGCTGACACATGTATTAGAATTCTTGGTTGCAATAAGTGAAAACTACTCCAGTTATAAAAGCAGAAAAGTAATATATTGGAAGGGTAGCTCAGAAAATTGACTGGTAGTTTGGAAACAGATTAAAAGAGACTCAAGAGAATAAGGCCCTGATTAAGATATGGCAGCTGCATATTCACCCTCATGTGTATATAAACCAATTTATATCTTCCACACAAAAAGAAAAATATCTGAAGAATAAAAATCTAGAGATGTTTTGCTCTAAAGAGTCCAAGCCTCATTTGAGTGATAAAGAAAAATGCGTATAGAAAAAAAAAATTTAAATAACTCAAAACGTTATCTTGTTAGATTTGGACAAAGAGATACAGGAAGCAGTTCTGAAGATTATTTCATCAATGAATTTTTGTTTGAAAAATGTACAGAATTTTCCCATCATTAATATAGGAATAATTGTGATAATCTTACAATTAAACTGATTTATGTTGCGGATATATTATGAAATTAAGTCATAATTTCCTTTAAATGTATTGTGACCTGAAGGTTTTACAAATCAATCAACAGCTATTAACTGATTATATAATATAAACCACATAGTACCTGCTAGTACCATCGTACCTAAGGCAGTGAAATGTCTGCTACTGAGGGGTTTATGAACTAGTCAAAGAGGCAAAAAGCATGACTCTGATTCAGTAAAGTAAGACCTTGTTATCAAAGTAACAATCAAACCAATGCCATCTGTTCCCCTAAGAGAGTCTCATTAAAAATGTGACCACTGTTCCAAACCTAAGTTTTCATAATGTATACATGTATTTTGTTATCATTACACTAAGAATTTTTAAGGAAATACAAATAATTCTTGTTTTTAGGATAATTGCTATTAGAATTTAGGACTATTTATATTGAACATGGTTACTTATAGTATCATTCAATTCCCAGAAATATTTAGCATAAGAAATAAGATGAAATTAACTAATATACACATATGTGTGTTTGTGTATATATATTTTTTTCCCAAGGGAAATATATGTTAATCCAATGCAGTCCTCACCACCACTTGCGTATTGTCAAATGGTCTAAAGATAAAGGGCGATATGTGAATTTTGATTCACAATGGAAACCTGATATAGGTTACATATCAATTCTTAAGACACTTGCTAGGTTATGTAAGGTATATAGAAAGTTACATATATAAGGATCTAGTACATATAAAATGGTGACAGTCAAGAGATGAAGCTGAGTTTATCTGGGCTATTATTTTGTTTGTATTTTTTTCAGAGTTTGCAGGCCTCGCATATTATAAATAGTTCCTGTTGGCTACTTATTTTGCAAAAACTGTGATCCTGGGTAAAAACAGATGAGAAAAAAAAATCTAATCTTCCTTTTCAGAGAAACAGAACATGATAAATACGTGCATTCAGCACAACACGTAAGGTTGTGGAGACATGTGTAAGGACTAGTAACTTTTCTAGTTCCTTCAGATCTAGAGCGAGCTACCTCATTTTCTGACTATAGTAATCCAAAGTATTTCTCGGTTAATTTTTGGAATGATTTACATTTATTAATACTCTCCTCATATTTATTTTTTTTCACTTTTTAAAAGTGAGATTTATGCTATAGAGTGTGTGTGCTTGCTGGAGAGAGAGAGACAGAGAGATAGAAAGCGAGAAATCACTCCCCAGGGGAGGGCCATGCCACAATCCCTTCTCCTCCATTCTCCTCTCAGGATCTTGTGCATGCACACTCTCATGCCCAGCATGTTTCAAGCTGTGGGTCCAGAACTTGAACTATATGAACTCGACTATGTGGGAGTCGAGCAATGTAAGCATTACACCATTTGCTAATCTCTATATATTTATTTTCTATATTTCTTTTTTATTTTCTTTCTTCAATGAGTAAAAGAAAGAGATAAAGAAAGACAGAGGCACACAGAAAGAAAGACAGGGATCCCTGACAGGATTTTCACACCGTAATTTACCCATAGCTCCAGCCAGCCCTATAGCATATGCACGCCCCTGTGGGCAAGTTCAGGGAGCTGAGTAGATGTGAACCTGGAAGCTTCAGCTTTGCAGAACACTGTGTAAGTGCTGTGCCACATTCCACATCCCCTGTGTACTTTTTGAGATAACATGCTAAGTGACTGAAAAAGAGAAGTTATTTAGATGATTATTTTGTGTATTGAGATGACAGTCATTAAAAAGAATGAGCAAGATACTGTACATGATGATGATAATTTCCACTTACCTAATGCCTATGATGTGTGAAGCTTATTTCTCTGTGTGTGTGTGTGTGTTTCCATAAATCGTGTAGCTTGTTTCTCTGTGTTTTTTTTTTTTTCCATAAATCTTCACAACTGTCCCATCTGATAGAAGCTATTATCCCCAAATTGAGAAACAAAGATGTTAAGCAATTTGCCAAGGTTATACTACAAATAAATACAGGGCTAGAATTTAAACCAAGAAGTCCAAAGTCTGTACTCTTTCCACTAGACTTTGCAGAGGATATGAATGACCTAATAGATTGCCTTGCCCAGCAGAGCCAGAAATTGCTTCTGGAGGCATGTCTGTATTAGCAGCATGGAGTTGATCCTTATGTGATAATTGTGCCATTAATGTAATAGAAATATTGAGCAGCCCAGATCTTCCTGACCCGAGGCTAAAGTGTAAAAGGGGAGAAAGATAATAGTCTCCTGCTGGTTTCAACTGGGGTCATTTTCAGGACATTGTCTAGCTTAGAGGTAAGAATCAGATGCAAGATTGTAATAATCTCCTTTGGTCTGTGTGTATGGCACAATGTGTTTATGAATTCCTTTCCCTTAGTTATGGTTTTGTGGGCAATGTATGCATATTTTTAACCCAATTATCAGTCTGGAACAATGTTATCATAAAGGCATGATTTTCATAAAACTCCTAATTTATAATTTTAAACTTTGATAATTGAGAACATAAGTTTCTATTCCAAGAACAAAATCAACTTTTACCCAGGAGAAAATATACTAGGACATTTACAATGTTATAGAAACTATTTTTATTGGTCAGTGAAGTATAGTGCTACATTTGACATTCAGTAATGGACATAATATAGAAAATTTTCAAATTAACATATGAACTTAAATAATACCTCCTATTAAGAAAAGAAAGAATTTATCTAATGGCATAACCCTGATTTATTCATCTGGCTAACACATTTTCCATTGTTATGTCTATTCTATATTGAAAAAGGCTGCTTGTCAGATTTGTCATATGCTGTTTGTAGAACTGGTAATTACAGAATCAAGATGAATTAGCCTCTATTTTTAAAGGCTATAAAACAGACACCAACCAATTAATTTAACTATACCTCTCATTCTTTGAAGAAAAAAGAGAAAAATCAATCCCATTTTAGAGCCACTTATCTGTTTCCTCCTTCTCTTCCACCCATCACCATGGGGTCCTGTATTAAAGCCTGCCATTCCTCTTCTCACCATTAGGAGAAGCTGCTTTAACATAAGATGCCATGGAATTCCCATGTAACATTCTTTTCTTATGAATAGATAACCATGTATGTTTTTGAATCTGAAGCATATTTGGGAGCAATGCCCTAATTCACTCACTTAGTTTGACACTTTGCAGATGAAACACTCCTTTTCCTAAGTTGGTTTTGTTGCCAATGCTAGAAATTAGGTCAGAAGAAATAGCTGTTTAAACACCAAAATGCCGAAACTGCGGATTTTTCTTAGCTTGAGTAAATCACTATCCATGGCTTAATCCTATAGTTCTAGATTCTTTTGAAAAAAATTATTATCTATGATCTGCAAAGATCATAACCATGAATAAAGATCATTACAAAGATTCTATAATTAGTCTTTATAGAATACATGCTCTTAAATAACTGTAAATTCAGGGTTAAAATACCATAAAAGACAACCAGAAATTTGCTTTGGTTGGGAAAAAATTGAAATATACACAGACACACTCACTGCCCTCCCATACATACATATGACAAACAGATGATAATGATTTTCTTAAAAATTAATATTAACAAAGCTCTACCTATTTTGCTATAGAGATCTTTCCCTCTTCTCACCATTATAAAACTATGCTTTAAAAAAATCTATAAATTAAATGTTTTAATAAGAGTTAGAGACAGAAAGAGAAACAGCCAGACAGAAAAACAAGCTCCCTCCACAGAGCCTGAGACCATTACCTCCCCAAGCCTTCCCAGCCAGCCCGGATCATGGGCATATATGCCTGTTGTTTCCAGGTCAACAGGGCAGCAAACCTGCAATCTCCCATATGGATCTAGCATTGATTGAGCAGCATGTTACCACTGCACCTCTGAGCCAGCCCTAAAACTTTATTTTTTTGACAAATTATATTAGGCCCTCAGTGGAGAAGGTGAGTCATTGTCTCTTTTGGATTATTTTTTTCAAATCTTGTATCATATTCTCTATCTTCATTTTTAATGCCTCATCTCCAGTTTCTTTCTTCTTCTTCTTTTTTTTTTTTTTTTTTCCCCTAGGGAGAGTTTTTTGCTATAGGGTGTGTGCTCACCAGAAAGACAGAGAGAGACAGAAAGTGAGAAATCACCCTCCAGGGGATATGGCCATGCCGCAATCCCTTCTCCATTTTCCCATTGGGATCTTGGGCATGCACGCACATGCACCCAGTGTCAGTTTAAGCCACCAGGTCTGGAACTGGAACTACGGTCGGGTCGACTACACGGGAGTCCAGTGACAACACCATTATGCCAACTGTTGGTCCTCTCCAATTTCAAAATCTCTAAAATTTGTGAAGTCCTCAATTAGGTAGCTAATAGAAGTAAAATAATAGTATATACAAAGAGTTCTAATGCTCTTTGGTAGGAATTGTTGACATGATTAGCATAGCTAGGGATATGTCAGATCCTGTGTTTTACATGTATTATTACCTCCTTCTGTTCTCCCAATCAAACAGGCAGAGGTATTCTTATCATTCTTATTTCACAGCTAAAGAAACTGAGGTACATGAGACTGCTGAGATTCATGGCAAGATTTGTGTGCATCTACAGTCAATGTTTTTGACCCTAATGATGACCTTCACTGCTTCTAAAGCTATTGATTTAACGACCTGTTTGTCTTCAGTCCCATAAATGACCATTTTATTCCTTTCAGACCAATGTTTAAACACACACTACATACGAAAATGCTAAAGCTAGCAATGGATGCCTGGGATTGGGAAGCAAGATTGAAAATTCAGAGGAAACTGAGTAGCAGAAAATACTTGCAGTGGAAAGTAGTCCAAACTGCTTTTAGAACAACTAGAAAGTATAGAAAGAGAGAAATGATAGATGTCACAAGCTGCTTGCGTGAGGCACTCATGAGATAAAACAAAAACGAACAAACAAAAATCCTCAGATTCTTAAAAATCGGTTTCCCTGAACAAGACTACACACAAATGATTTAAGTTGTATCAGTAGCTTCTTATTAAAATAAAATGGTTTTCAGAATAGACTCTCACTTATTTTCTTGGAAAATTTAAGATAGTGTGAATGTTCAAAATATTCACTTGTAGAAAGCATGGTATTAAAATGCAGTTCCTTTCATTGCAACATGTTAGGAAATACTGCCTTTCAAGGATGAGAAACTGCAAGGGTTTATAGAATCTGGAACTAATTGGACAGCCTCTAAGGGAAATATTTGTTATTAGAACATAGATTCCTGAAACACCACTTTTTTTTTTTTTTACAATTGACGATTCAATGCTGAAGTTCGAATTCTTGGTTGGGCACATAGGAAGAGGGGAAGGAATGTTCACTGAGCTTTGTCAAGTGTTCTCAATTCAAAAATTTTGATATCATCAATATTAAGAATAAAATGTTATAAAAGGACCAAACTAATACTAAGTTTTTAAGGAAAAAATGGTCATTTATATTACTTTTATACATCCATATGTATTAGAAAATAAATGTTCTGGTTGTAAAATTAACACAATGTAAAGGACCAAGTTCTCTGTTCAGTTTCTGGCATGAATACTGGGTTGTTGAGAAAGTATACTATGTATATATATATACATATATGTACAAAATATACTATGTATATATATATATACATATATGTACATAGTATACACCTATATATTATACATATATATGTACCTTAATATATGAGTACTCCAATATGCCAGTGTAAAATTATATTCTATTTTGCTTATGAAAACACACAAATATTCACAAGAGGCCATTTGTTTCAACCCTTTGATTTATCTTTTCATAGCTGCATAATGATCATTTTGTGAAAAAGAAAATATTTTTAAGGGATCATCAGAATCATTTCTCTCATGTTTTAAATACATGAAGAATGGTATATCTGGTTTGGCTTTCAAAGTGTATATAACAATACAAGCAAATGGATGACAGTCTCATTAGAATTATTCATTATTGTGGGGACCAGCAGGTGGCATAGTGGTTAAGCTGCTGGACACTCCTACATGTTCAACCAAGTTTGAGTCCCGGACCTGGTGGCTTGCTTTCTCACTTCCCCTCTCTCTCTCTCGCTGCCTGCCTGTGTGTGTGTGATCAAATCAAAATAAAATGAATGGATAAATAAAATTAAAATAGATAATTCTTTAAAAAAAAATTCATTATCGTATCCCAAGCATAACACTCCTTGAAAGAATAGGGATTGTGAATACACTTGTCATGGCTAATTTAATGATGACAGCTTGTAGTCTTTGAGACATGGGGAAATCTGGAGGTTATGTGATAAATAAAAAGTATCATTGGGCTATTATCCTGACTATTTCCTGTACTCCTAATACATTTCTTTCCCTTTTTGTAGAAGGTCCACAGTTAAAGTGGAACAACCAGTTCATGAAAAGAAACTAATTCACCAAATATAACAGAATGAAATTGATTTGTGAGATAGGAAAACTCTGTGGTTTGTGAAATGGATGTTATTAAATTCCACAAAGAGTGAGTTTTTTAGAGTATACCCTCATAGCAGCTCCCAAATGTTTGAAGGTTATCTCGTTTCCTCTTCTCTCTTTGCTCTGCCCCCTGTCTTTCAAAACAACCAAAAGAAAAAAAAAAAAAAATCTCAGTCCTGAATGAACACACAAAAAGATCTGGTTGAAATAGCTTTTCTTTCCTCAGTGGTGTCAATAGTTGTTATCTTTGAAGATTTTTTAAATACCATAAAATCATGCTTAATGGTTTTTATGTCCAGAAGTTGTTTTATTTCTTTTAAGCACTATATATTCATTGTAGTGTATTGAGCAGTGCAGAGGATCATAAGAAAATAATTAAAAATTACT
>NW_006198649.1:1153814-1155144 GCF_000334495.1 Tupaia belangeri chinensis
CAAAAAAGTCCAATAATATTGTAGTATGTATGACATTTTTGGGGTCATTTTTACTAATAAAATAATATCAGTCACATTTCATATTAATTCATGCACAATATATAATATTTGTTATTTATAACACTTAGGGAGTATCATAATTTTACTCCCCCTATTGATGGACAAGCTGGTCATTGCTTGTTTTCTTGTCATTTCAAATAATGCTACAACAAATCTTTTTCTAACACACGTACTTTCAGGTAAACTAAATTGTGTTCTGGATTGAAGATACTTGCTGTGCAAAATCTTACCTGAGTGCTTTAAAAATTAAAAAAGGAAATGAAATTGTTGCTAAGAAAATGAACTACACAATTGAAACAGTAGAAAGAAGAGTAAACGTGGATAACTGGAAACTTACCAGAAGCCTAAGTGGCAGAGGTAGATAGCAGTTCATGTACTAATTGGCACAACCATTGTGTTATTGGGTTTCTGAGTAATTTGCTCTCTGCTGTGACTATGAGAAATCCTTCATATTTATCTACTTTTCATACAAAATTCCTTTTTGCAATTCATATGAGATTATTAATTGAAGAAAAAAGATATTTTTCTTTGATTAGAGTTTTCAAATTTATTAATATAAAAATATGAATTTTCCACATAGTTATTCCCTCCAAATATATTTTTATCTGGCACTTCAAGTCAGCAGTTCATTTGTTAACTGTCTACAGTATTAGTTAATGTACTTACAAACATTTGATTTTTGGGACCAGCAGATGGGGTAATGATTACATTGCTAGATTCCCACATGGCTGGTTACGGTTCAAGTTCTGGATCTGAAGACTTGAAACTCACGCCAGATACATGTGTATGTGTGGCCAAAATCCCACGAGGAGAATGGAGAAGGGATTGAGACATGGCCAATTCGCCTGGAAGGTGATTTCTTGCTTTCTATCTCTCTGCTTCTCTCTATCCCTCTGGTGAGTGCATGCACTCTATCGCAAAAAATCAAAAATCTCTCTCTCTAAAAAGAGTTTTCAGCATTTATTGTATTCAGTTTTCAATAATTTTTACTAATTAATTTTTTAATCGCTATTGATACTATTTTCTGTTGCCAATATCTTCCTGTATCTTTTTGAAAATACGCATTATTTCCCATTGTGTTCCTTTCCACTATTAATTTAAATTTGCATATTATAGGTGCTTTAGTTGCTTATCTTTCTTTTATAAACACTGTTCCACTCAGATATTACTTTGTGATTCATATTCCCAGAAATTCATGTGGACTTAGGGACAACGGCCTAAAGCCCAGGTTTTTGTCCCTCTTGGCGGAGGTTAAGGGCAAGAGAGTCAC
>NW_006198649.1:1155199-1173728 GCF_000334495.1 Tupaia belangeri chinensis
ATTGACTCTAAGCAATATAACTTCGACTTTACAGCCACTTACAGTTAGTGCTTTGATCTCAATGGCAACCCTACCACTATTGGAAACTTCTTTTACACCGACCTCTGATATTTCTCTTTCCCAATGGGGTCAATTTTGTCTATAATTAACAAAATTTGATTCTGCTAGGGTGAGGTGAGGTAGAAATCTTAGGGTCCAGTTTTTATGTTTCTGTTTTTGGTGTTTTGCCAGAAGGTGCATGTGCTCACCAGAGAGAGACAAAGAGACAGAGAGGTAGAGGAAGAAAGTACTGTCCTATGGAGTATAGTCACACTGCAAACCCTTCTCTCCCATATTTTCAACCTGTTAGGATTTGAGGCATGCACAGTCACAAGGCCCATATATTTTCCAAGCCAATGGGGCCAGGATTCAAACCACCATGTGGAATCTGGCTCTCTTAACACCCAACCCACTAGGTCCATCCTAGGGAAAAATTTTTAAGCAAGCTATTGCCTCTTGTTTATCAGAGGGTATTCCTAAGTCCCCATAATTGTTGTCTACTGGCAGTGCTGGCTTGGTCTGGCTATTTTTCAGCATCAATGTCATGGGATTGGCAAGGATTTACCTGCCTATTTTTAGGGCAAGAAAAGAAAAGATATATCATCCCCATGCCTTCTCTATACAAATCAACTTTTTTGTTTTACTGATACTCAGCATCTAACCCAAAACTCAAGTAAGGTCTAATAAACAGCTGTGAGTTCCTCAAAATTTCTATTTTTTCCCTCCAATTTGACCAAAATTGTGGTAAAATCCTCAAGTTTCCCATTTCCATAATTGTGGTAAAATATGCATAACATAAAATTTCTGATCTAAATCATTTTTAAGTACACAGTTTAGCAGCATAAAATACATTCACACTGTTACTGAACTGTCATTACTAACCTGTCTCCAGAATTCTTTTCAGCATGTGAAACTGAAACTCTATCCCTTGTAGGGAAGGCAAAGCTTCACCTTTACCCTCTTAGCATTTTCTTGCTGGGTCTGGGACTCAAGTTGACATTAAAACAGATTAATAGCATTATAACATACAAATTTATTTAACACAAGTTCTGTGGCATGTGAGCTATCATAAGGAAATGAAGACCCAAAGACAGAGAGTGGAATATATATATATATAAAGGAATAGTCTAAAAGGGTTTTTGTTTGTGCAGATTTCTTTTAGCCTCAAGTTTCCATTTTTTAAAGAATTACTTGTTTAACTTTTATTATTATTATTATTATTATTATTATTATTTAATTTGCTACAGGGCATGTGCAGTCACCAGAGAAGAGAGAGAGAGAGAAATGGGAGAGAGACAGAAAAAGTAAGGCACCAGAACTGGGACTTGAACTGCAGTCAGCCATGTGGGAGTCCAGCACCTTAACACCATGCTACCTGCTGGACCCATCAAGTTTCCATTCTAGATTGTAAAAATACTATTTTCCTTTTAGTATAAGAAGGGCATCTTTCACATGAGAATTTTGTCTTCTGCTTTTAAGAAAATAGGTTAAGGTCAAATTGATTTTGTACCAACTGTAAGTGCTTGTAATTCAGAATAATCAATATACTGAATGCTTGCTGTTTGGAGGTAGCGAATTGTGAACTCCTTCAACCCACTGAATAATAACTCCCTTTCCACTCTTCCCCAATAGCTTCTGAGTTTCTCACAGTTTTTATAGAAGTTTCTTAGCTCTATCAGTCTTTCTTATTCCTTAGTGTTTTCGGATGATTAATCCCCACCTTTTTTTTTTTTTTTTTTGGAGGGGTTTTTGCTGTAGAGTGCATGCACTCGCCAGACAGATGGAGAGATGGAAAGCGAGAAATCCCTCCCCCCACCCGGCGCCATGGGGAATGGCCATGCCACAATCCCTTCTCCTCCATTCTCTTCTCAGGATTTTGGGCATGTGCACACATGCACTAGGCATAAGTTTAAGCCACCAGGTCCAGGACTTGAACTGTGGTCCACTACCTGGGAGTCCAGCAATATAGCCATTATGCCAACTGCTGGTTTCCTAATCCCCACCCTTTTTCAGTTGCTATTTGATCAGAAAGTTGCCCCTTTCATTGTACTGTTGTTAATTTTTATCAATAAACAAACCCTCAACTCTAAATTTCGAGACACCAACAGAGAATATTGACCAAATATACAAAGGGGTATATTAGCAGGTGTAATTTCATAGTATTAAGGCCTACTTTGGTGTTGGCATTGTACATAATAATTAGTGGAATGATACATAAAACGCCCTAGCTTTCACCGTACCAGAAACCAACACCTGTGAGTGATCAGTAGTTGACATCACTCTGAAAGGGATATCAACAAAGCAAAGTGTATGTATAGATGAAAACCAAGATGAAAAAGTGCCCCAAATTGCCATTATCATGTTTGTTCTAGAAGACTCAGAGGAAATATGATAGCTGCATTTCAGAATATGTGGAGATTTATTTTATAGAGAAGGAAAGACAAATTCAGAGGACAAATCAGTGTAAAGGAAACTTTAAATAGGTTGCTAATAATGGGTAAATAAATTTATATGCAGTGCATGCACGTAGGGGTTTTGAGTTTTGAAGGCTGGTCTAGGAAAAAATATATGATCATAAAGTGGCAATAGCACATACTAGTTTAATTTTGATACTGTTTTGAGAGATGGCATTGGGATCAGTTCCTCCTGACATGAGAGTATCTAGAGACTCAAATCATCAGAGATATATCTCTAAAGGAGGAAGACAGACAGAGACCTTATGTGTCTATCCAATGCCTCTCAAAGGACAGTGGAAGGATCTCATGTTTTCAGAGCTCCAATGGCCAGCAGCAACACACAGTCTAAATGGAGGCCCTGCTTACCTCATCTATGGCTAGTAGATGTTGCATGTAGTTTCTTGAATGGCAAAACAGGAAGTTACTACATGGCTAAAATTCTGCTTCTTTGATTTGTTTAAAACAATTTCTTGTGTGAAAACCTGATTTAGTACTGGCTAGCTTTTGAGCTAACAGGTCACAGCCTGCTGTAAAGTAATGAACAATCTAGAGGTCTGTACACAGAGGTCATTTTTGGCCCATTTATATAACAATGCTAAAGAATCCATTTTGCTTATATAACTTCATTTATTTAAAAAAAAAAAATCATTGCTGAATTAGAAGTCGAGCTCTCCAAAATGAAATTAACTTCTTTAAATGTATTAGAAAAGAGGTAAAATAGGAATTGAACTAAATGTAGTATAAAACCATTTTTAGGTCACTTTTGTGACCATATTTAAAACATATATATTGTTGAGATCAGCAGATAGCATAATGGTTACATTTCAAGACTCCCACATAGTTGACAGGGTTTGAGTCCCAAACTCAGTGGCTTAAAACTCACACCAGATACAAGTGCCCAAAATTCCAAGAGGAGAAAGGAGCACAAGGGACTCTGGCGTGGTCATCCACACAGGGGGTGATTTCTTGCTTTTTGTCTGTCTTTCCAGTGAACACATACTCCCTATACAAAAGTCTCTCTTTAAAATAGATGATAGATAGATAGATAGATAGATAGATAGATAGATAGATAGATACAGATACCTTAATCAACTAAGCTATCTTTATGAAAAGTACACATAAGTGCATAAACACAATTTTATCACTGAAACATTTTGTATTTTTTAAAAAATCCCCTTAGTTTTGTATTTTGAGTCTAAAATTCAGCTATTCCCTTTTCTATATAAATACAGATGCGTGGGCCCAGCCAGCATCATATGCACTGCTAAGACAGTGCATTGCAGGCTGGAACCGCATAGGTGGGCCACCTTGATTCTGGTCCAGCCTGTAGGCCTGACATGGTTAGTGCCCAGAGACTCAGTGACTCCAAAGCCTCAGGCTGCAGATAGAGATCCAAGTGTCTTTCCGACTGAATGCTTTCCTATCTTTTGGATAGTTACCTAGAGTAGGATTACTGTGTCATATGAATGTTTACTTCTAAATTTTTGAGGAGCTTCCACGTTGTTTTTCAACCACTTACTATTGGATTAAAATGTGTCACATATCCAGGAAGAATATTATTTAGCAATAAAGGCCAGCAAGGCTCTGTCATTTGATACAAAGTGGACAAACATATAAGATTTCACGCTAAGTGATATAAAACATATTATGAAAAGCAAACACTATATATCTCAACTTGAAATATGTAACAATTTTTGTTTTCACTCTGTGGAAGAAATTGAATGATCCAGAGATAAAAGCAGAGAGGACCACTGTAGATACCAGAGGTTGTATGGAGGGTAGGTGGATGGTGAGGTGTGGGTAGGAGCACTAGGGAAAAAAGCATTTAACAGGCGCAAGAGTGCAAGGTTCTTCATTCAAGAAGATGTATAATGATAATATCCTTTATGTGATTAATGCACATTGCATGTGCAATTTGAAAAACCATATAGTTTACCATAAAGATGTGCAACACGGCCAGCTGGTGGCATGGTGGTTGAGGTAGCTAGATCCCACCTGGCTGACTGTGTGGCTCAAGTTCTGGACCTAGTGGCTTGAAAGACACTCCAGGTGTATGTGCATGCTTGCCAAAAATCTGTAAAAGAGAATAGAAAGATTGCAGTGTGGCTATACCCACTCAAGGCTTCTTTCTGACTTTTTCTCTCTCTCTGTTTCACTCTGTAAAAGCAAGCACCCTTTAGCAAAACTTAAAAAAAAAAGATGCATAACAATGAAATATAAATAAGAAATTAAAAATAAAAAATATATAAGCCAAAAGGATTCCGACAAAGTGAGATTCTGTCTTTAAAAAAATTAGGTATGTGGGTTTGTATAGTGAATTTTCATGAAATTATTGATATTCCATGATTAATTTGAAATATTTTTAACATTCTAATTTCACCTATCTTGGATAAAAATCTATAAATAAAATTCCCTAAGTTATGCTACTTATTGTTTTTCTAAATTTCCTGTATGTTTTGTTATACCTACTGAGATAAAAGAACACCAAAAGTTTCCTAGTTTCTTTAAAAAAAAGAAAAAAAGCCATAAAATGTAACTTGAAAATCAATGAGCTTATATACTTTAGGTGCATTTGTGATTAATATTGTTTAGAAAAAGTGGCGTGTGTTTTTTCTCACTGAGTGATGCCAGGATATAATACATATGTGTATGTATGTATATATTATTATGTCATTAAGTGCTCAGTTATAAGACATTTTAACTCATTTTATGTTCAGTTATAAGACATTTTAACTCATGTGGAAATCCAGTACTTGAAAACTTTTAGCTGTTGTAATTTAATGTCATGATTAACTGGTAGTATTCGATCTTACCAAAATTTATTGAATTTTAATAGGACTGAAAATGTGTAAGTCAGATGGACATTAAAAAATCTGTCTGAGATTTTGGGGATAACAGTAGTAACACACTTTTTATCACCTTATTTGTAAGACACTTTCAATCTCACCTACGGATTTGACATAAACATTGTGTAGCAGGGTGAATGACCTTAATGGATGTCAACTTGGCAGTGCATTAACTAAAGCTAGTGCCTTCTTTCACTTATCCCAGCCCATAATTCCTCTGAATCACTGTTTCATAAAGAGACCAGGGTGACTTGCTTTAGAGACGGCTATAACAAACTTTTCTTTCAAATAAACCAGGATACTGTACAGTAATCAATCAGCTTCTCGCCATACCCACAAGAATCAAGAATCTGATCCAAAACCCATAGTGGATGCCTGAAATTCAGACAGAACCAAACTTAATATATAACATATATATATATATATATGGTTTTTTAAAAATCTGATCACCGTGATGACTACTGAATGGTCAACAGGCAGGTAACATATATGGCATGGATATGCTGGACAAGGGGGAACAGATAGAGATGGTACAAGATTTCATCACACTATTCGGAACAGCACATAACTTCAGAGTTAAAAATTATTTATTTCTGTGATTTCTCATTTAATATTTTTGGACTATAGTTGATTGCTGGTAACTGAAACTGCAGAAAGTGAAACTGCAGATAAGCGGGACTTTTATGCATATATTAGGTCATCGGGAAACTCATGATGCATTTTTCTATCTTTTTCTATGCAAAAATGCATCATGACTTTCTCGACAACCCAATATATTTTTAAATATTTAGTTTTACCAAAGAAAAATGTAAGAAATAGTCCCTTTATTTTATTTCTTGGTTTTTAATTAACTACAATAAGTGGGAGAAATATATTAAGTCCTAGTTGGCAAGAGTATCATTCATATCAGAGATGGAAAGCTGTACATCAGCCATCAGTCATCCACTGGTTATAAGAAAATTTAACTGGATTTTTATGAACAGCTTCTATGTCTATAATGTATATGGTATTACTACACACGCAGTAGGCCTACCAGTTAGATATTCCTGTATTACGTTCAACAGAAAACACAATTGTAGGGTCGCTTTACTCTGCCAGCTAGTGGGTCATTTTAAAGATAATAGTTGTTACTTCTACTGTGTTTCTTGTCTTCTCTCTGCTATGGTTCTGTGTCATCCACTGATGAGCACAAATAACAACCATCTGTCCCTGGGACTACAAGAAAGTGTATATAAATACCTTGTCTAGAGGTGGAAAACAAGTCTGAGACTTTAACCTGATTAAACCAATTTAAGTGCCTGAACTGGTTACTCTGTGCAAGAGATGGAATCCTTGTGGTAGATTTAGGTTAGTTAGGGCACATTCTTGATGAGATTCAGAAAATTATGGCTAAAAAAACTAAACATCCACCCAAACTAAATTAAAAGTTCATTACTTTTGCGTCCAGCTGTTGGCATGATGGTTAAGGCACTGGACACCCTCATGGCCACATGCAGTTTGCGTCTTGGATCTGGTGGTTTGAAAATCACGTCAGGCATGTGTGCACGTGTGCCTCAAATCCTAAAGGAGAATGCAGGAGAAGGGATTACCGCATGGTCATCTCTCCTGGGGAGTGATTCCCCACTTTTCTTTCTCACTGTCTTCTCTCTCTGGCTAGTACACACACCATATCACAAAAACAAAACAAAACAAAAAGTCATTACTTTTGTTAGATTTTAGATTTTAGTCTGCATCCTTGTAATTCATTGTCTTAATAAGAAAGTTACTCCTATTTTTAAAACCTTCCTTATATTTATTTGAGTGCTCAGTCTTAAACCTGAGCAATAGACACAGATCATTTCCTTATTGTTGACCTTTGGAACAGTCAAATGTAGAAATGGTTTGCCAGCAAGGTATGTATATCCTTCAACATCCCCTTTCAGGGATTGATCTTTGGCTAGGCCTAAACCAATGCTTTTAAATATTCTCGGTGTTTTAATAAGCTCTTCATACTCTGATATTTTTTAAAAAGCCTAACAAAAAAATGGATAATAAGTATGAACTCTGGGACCAGCAGCTGGCGTAATGGCTATGTTGCTGGACTCCCATGTAGTTAACCGCAGTTCGACTCCCAGACCTAGTGGCTTAAACTCATGCTGGGTGCGTGTGCATGCGTGCCCAAGATCCCAAGAGGAGAATGGAAGAGAAGGGATTGCAGTGTGGCCATCCCCCTGGGGGGGGGTGATTTCTCGCTTTCTGTCTCTATTTCTCTCTCTGTCTTTCTGGCAAGCACATGTGCCCTATAGAAAAACCTCTCAAAGAAAAACAAAAAAAGAGTGAACACAGTCTGTTGTGCTCTGGGTCTACCATAATTGCCATATTGCTTTGATTGTTTTCTCAACCTTTCTAACGTTATGTTCTTCATTTATAAGATGGAAATATTACAGGTAATACTCATCTCAAAGGAGTGTTGAAATTGACATCACATAGTATTTGCAAGCATAAAGCCTTCCATTTGGCAGTCAAACATTTATAATTGTGTAATCTTATCTGTTGGTGAAAGCTTACATGGTTATATGTTTACAGTTGATATTTGGTAATATATATTTTAATAAATAAATAAATAATGCATTTAATAATGGGCATATGCCTTGTCCCAGCCATTCCATTACTAAGAACTTACTTGGAAGATAGTAATAGAAATTTCTGTCTCTATTTCTCTCTCTGTCTTTCTGGCAAGCACATGTGCCCTATAGAAAAACCTCTCAAAGAAAAACAAAAAAAGAGTGAACACAGTCTGTTGTGCTCTGGGTCTACCATAATTGCCATATTGCTTTGATTGTTTTCTCAACCTTTCTAACGTTATGTTCTTCATTTATAAGATGGAAATATTACAGGTAATACTCATCTCAAAGGAGTGTTGAAATTGACATCACATAGTATTTGCAAGCATAAAGCCTTCCATTTGGCAGTCAAACATTTATAATTGTGTAATCTTATCTGTTGGTGAAAGCTTACATGGTTATATGTTTACAGTTGATATTTGGTAATATATATTTTAATAAATAAATAAATAATGCATTTAATAATGGGCATATGCCTTGTCCCAGCCATTCCATTACTAAGAACTTACTTGGAAGATAGTAATAGAAATTTGGGCATATAGAGATAGCAGATGGCATAATAGTTACATTGCTGGACTCCTATATAGTCAACCTTGGTTTGAGTCCTGACTTGATGACTTAAACTTTAGCTGGGTACATGTTCATGTGTGCCCAAAACCTGGAGAGAATGGATGAAAAGTGATTGCGGAGTGGCCATCCCCTCAGGGGGATGATTTCTCACTTTCTTTCTCTCTGTATCTCTCTGTCCTTCTGGCTAGTGCACATGCCCTATGGCAAAAAAAAAAAAAAATCTCTCTCTAAAGAAAAAAAGAAATTTGCATATATATTTATGTAACTAATAAATCATTTATAATTCATTTTACACATGATTTATTTTAATTATACGAGATTAAAAGCAAAAATTCACAGTATCTTTACAACTTCTAGTCACTGTCATGTTAGTTACTTTATTGTGGGTATAGCTCTTTTATAAGCCAAGTTTATCTTATTTACATGTTTTATCTCCCCTGTAATAATGTAAGCTCTATGAGAAAAGGAGTCTTATATGTTTTATTTATTGCTCTGTCCTCAATGTCCAGATTAAAGATTATCACTTAGTAAAACATTCAATAGAATTTTTTAATTGCTTAACAAAGCCACAAGTATATAAATATTTACTAAGGTTGAAAATAAGTATTACTAACATGAGAGAACAAATAACATTTAAATAATATGTGCCATAGAATCAAGTTTGAACATTAATTTGCAAATTTTCTGTAAACAGTAACAATAGATACTCTTAACAATTTTGATTTCTCCCTTTACAAGTTTCCATAATTTCCAGATTTGCTGCAGTATGTTTCATTACTTTTGTAATAGAAAGAAAGTTATTAAAATTCAAGTTGCAATTTCTAAGCTTAACTGCTACTCCTACCTCATCTAAACTCACCATTTTAGCCAATTAGGCACCTAACAGGCCTAGCGAGAAGAAGTCAGAGAAGTAGTAAGTTTTAATTAGGGGTCAGGAAAATCTGGAGCCTACCTGGGCAAGCCATTGATGCATCCAAGAAGTGAGGAGAGAATAGGAAATTGCATAATTGCATAGCCATGCTCATTCCTGTATGTGCTGTCTGTGACTGATTTTGCACTGAAATGGCAGAGTTGGGTAGTCGTTGCAGATACTGTATGTCCTCCAATGCCTAAATATTCAGTATCCAACCTCATACGTGGAAATATTAGCATTTGTCTTATCTAAGCCATCTGGATGTTTTAGCTTATAAGATTCATTAACCGAATATGACTTCCCTCTCATCTCTTAGGGTACATTAAAGATAATTCTAAGCCTATAAGTCTGAAAGTGTTGCTCTTAGGTAAATATTCCTATTTCCTCTTTGACAGATAAATAAGAGGACAAGAAAAAAGATTTTAAAGAATTTATAAAAGATAGTACTTTTGAAAATGTGGAAAAGGGAGAGGGAAATTTTAAAAAGTGATGGGGACATCTGATGACTACAGTGACTTTAAAAAATTATAATCACATTTGGGTTTAAAATGGAGTAGTTTTGGGGCCGACAGGTAGCATGGTAGTTAAGGGTGTTGGACTGCCATATGGTTGACCATGGTTTGAGTCTCAGAGCTGGAGGCTTGCTTTCTCATTTTCCCTCTCTCTCTGTCTCTCACTCTGTGCCTCTCTGGTCAAATTAAAATAAATAAATTAATAAATTAATAAATGAATTAATTTTTTAAAAAGGAGTAGCTTGATTTTTTGTTCTTGTTGTTAGTTTTTGCTATAGGGCACGTGGCTCTTGCAGGACAGAGACAGAGAGAAAGAGGAGAGGCAAAATAAGAAATCACCCGCAGAGGGATGGCCTTACAGCAATGGCAATCTCTTCTCTTCCATTCCCTTTCCAGGATTCTGGGCACGCATGAACACACAACTGGCATGTTTTTCAAGCCACTTTTCCAGTGTGGGAACAACTCAATTTGCCATTTGGGATTCAGCCACCTTAACTACCATGCCACCTACTGGCCCAGGAGCAGATATCATGTTCCCCAAGTATCAATATGCTAGATTAAAACACGTGAATAATTAAAAAAAATGTTATAACTGAGGATTGAACTCTGTATGGAATTTGACCTTCAATTTTATTTAAAGTAAGTTATTTGGAATTCATTAATTCATTAAAATTTGTTTTAATACTTCTCTGAAAATAATCACTGAGGATTCATTAAAATGCTTTAAGTAGAGCAGATACACAGTAAAGCAGTTTAGCTAATTTCATATCCAAAGTTTAATGCCAACTACACTACACATTTGATTGTATTGATTCTGAAATCCCTCTATAGCACCACCCCTGTTGAACTGCACATATCCCTCTATAAATACAATCTGTTTTGGAGGTGTAAGTCTTTTAGTTATTTTCTAAAGTTTGCCAAAGGGGCATGTGCATCTGCCAAAATGAAAAACATGGGACAATTTTTGTGCCTCTAGGTGGCTCTAAAATGGCATGCCACCATCTGCCAGTGGGCATGTTCTGACGATAAACATTTAAAATGCTGTGTCTAGTTTACAAGATTACAAGTATTCTGAGTCTTTATCTACTTCAGAGCCATAAAGACAGATGATTAAAGCACAGACACACATATACACACACAGACATACTCATGCAGAAACACACAAAATGGAACTTTAGTATCAACTTGTTTACTTAGGAAGCTTAAAAATAAATCATTTCCTTACATCACTATGCCTGTGATCATAATGGGATAATCAATGTCATCAACAGGAAGATGGGCAAAAGAAAATTAACACCAATATCTTCTCAGCTAAACAATTTTTATGTAGTCTCTTAAAAGTTTTTAAAGTTCACAGATTCAAAATTTGTAAAATTTGAAATAAGAAACCTTTAGCTACACATTGATTCAGATTTCTATATGCACATAGTAGGTCATCAAAATTTGCTTGGGAAAACATATGTCAACATTTTAACTGCAATATCCATGACAAAAGTATTTTGCTTCCTCTTATCAATAAACCAATATAATTAGCTATAGATCTGAAAGGGAAGGCTAAAGTGGATTGTCATGTGGACATTTCAGTCAGCTACTGTATTTGTCTTTTCTTTTGCCAGTATCACACTAGCATTATTGCGTACCTTCATGTTAAGTCTTAAAGTTGGGTAGTGTTAGTATTTATGAAATGAGGACTTCAAGTAAATTCATGGAAAACTGGAACTAAAATATGAGTTTATTCTGGAGAAAAAGATTGAAATCCATGCATAGTTTTTTCTTATAACATGCATTTTTATGAGCTCTTCAAGAAGCCTTGTGTTGGGACCAGCAGTTAGTGTAATGGCTATGTCACTGGACTCCCATGTAGTTGACTGCGGTTCACGTCCTGGACCCGGTGGTTTAAACTCACGCCGAGCACGTGTGCGTGCATGTCCAAGATCCCGAGAGGAGAATGGAGGAGAAGGGATTGCGGCGTGGCCATGCCCTCTGGGGGTGATTTCTCACTTTCTATCTCTCTGTCTCTCTCTGTCTGGCGAGTGCATGCGCCCTAAAGCAAAAACTTCCTGCGCCCCCCAAAAAATAAAAGAAGCCTTGTATTACGCATTGGGGGGGCGGGGTGGGGTATTATTGTTCTGTCTCTAAGAACATAAGGCACAGTTTTTTGAGGACTTAAAAAAAAATACTTTCATTTGTAGACCTAAAAGTGCACTATCACGAACTGAATGTGTATCCCACCAATAAAGAAACAGGGTGTTATTGATACCAAAGAAGCCCCTGTACCCCTCTCTCTAAACAAAAGTACTGGTCATCTTGACTTAGAAGTCCAGTTGAGTTTTGCCTTCTTTTTTATATTATGTAGAAAAGGTATAAGTTTTAAAAATGTGCACATAAACCTACCTTTTATAAGAACTCTACCACTTTAAAATTTATTTTTTATTATACCATAATCTTAACCTTTTTTTGGTTTCTTTCTATATTAGGTTACCAGCTATCCCTTGTACTAGTTATTACATAACTGTTCCTTTCTTCACAATTCAGAAAATGGAAAACAAATAGTTTGTTAAAAGGGAAAAAAGATTATGAAAATTCTCTCTTCTTTTTTCTAGACTGGGATTTGTATTATAATGTCATTAGGTAATAATTCCACACATCAATTTTAAATAATTACAGTTTTCTTATTGACACTTATTTATCTATTTTTGCTATAGGATGTCTGTGCTCATAGAAATAGAGAGAAAATGAGAAATCATCCTCCAGGAGAGCTGGCAACACCACAATCCCTTTTCCTCAATTCTCCTCTCAGGATTTTAGGCACACAAGCACCTACGTGCCTGGCATGATTTTCAAGCCTCTGGGTCCAGGGCTCAGTTGGCCATGTGGGATCCAGTGCCTTAACCTCCCTGCCATCTGCTACCCCACACACTTAATTGTTTAAAGACTTATTTAATAAGAGCAATTTTATTTGCATGGCAAAATTGAGAGGAAAGTACAGAGAATTTTCCACATACCTCCCCTCTCCCCGCTACCTCCATTATCAACACCCTCACCAGAGTGGTACATTTGTTAACTGATGAAGTGTCATTGCCACATCATAGTCACCCAAAGGCCATAGTTTGCATTAGGGTTAACTCTTGCTGATGTACATTCTGTGGGTTTAAACACATGTGTAACATGTATCCATCAGGATAGTATCCTGTAAGTATTTTCACTACCTTAAAAACTCTGTGCTCTACCTGTTCATTCTTGCCCCCCTCCTCAACTCCAGGCAATCTTTTTACTGTCTCCATGGTTTCAGCGTTTCCAGAATGTCATATGACTGCAACTGCACAGTATGTGCCTTCACGTATTGGCTTCTCCCACTCAGTAATAAGCACTGAAATTCTCTACATGTCTTTCCATGGTTCTACAGCACATTTCTTTAGCTCTGAAAGAAATTCCATTGTCTTAACATACCATGATTTATCCACTCACCTGCTCAAAGACATCTTGATTGCTTCCAAGTTTTAGCAGGTATAAATAAAGCCACTATAATCATCCATGTGATTTTCTTTTGTATACACAAGTTTTCAACTCCATAGACAAATACCAAGGTGTGGGATTGTTGGATTATATGATACAAATGTTTATTTTTGTAAGTAACTTAACAAGTTGTCTTCCAAAGAGGCCATTATCACTTTACATTCCCACCATGAGTGAGAGCTCCAGTTACTCCATGTGTCAGCATGTATTTGGTGTTGTCTCTGCTCTGGGTTTTGGTCAATCTAGTGGGTATGTAGTGATATCTTCCTGTTGTTTTAATTTGCATTTCTTTGATGACACATAAAGTGTGGAGTCTTTTCATGTGCTTATTTGCCACCTGTAAATATAACATTTTTGGTGAAGTGTCTGTTTAAGTCTTTGGCCTATTTTGTAATGAGGTTGTTTGTTTTCTTATTGTTGAGTTTTAAGAGTTCTTTGTATAATTTGTGTAACTATCTTTTGTTAGCTATTTCTTTTGCAAATATTTTTCTCCTGGTGTAGGTCTTATTTTCTCATTGTCCTAACTTGTCTTTTGCAGAGTAAAGGATTTTAATTTGAACAAGGACTAGCTTACCAATTATTTCTTTAAAAAAAAAAAAAAAACAAGTGTAATTCTTTCTTTCATGATAAGGACGAGCATCCCCAACAGGGTCTCACCCCATGAGATCCTCACAATCTCCGCCTTTCAGCCAGCCAGGATCATGAGCATGGGCGTGTGCCCGGCATGTGCAGGTTACTCTGGGAACAAAACACCAATCTTCCATAGGGTCCAGAATTTCACAATGCAGTTCCACAGCTGTGCCTCAGAACTGGGCCTTACCAGTGATTTCTCTCATGGTCGTGCCTCTGGGGTTTTATCACTATACACGAGGTCATCTAAGCTTTCTCCTGTGTTAAAAACTAGGAGTTTTATAGTTTCATGTTTTACATTTGGGTCTATCAGCTACTTTGAGTTATTTTTTGTGAAGGTTGTAAGGTCTGAATCCACATTCTTTTTCTTTTTCTTTTTCTTTTCTTTTCTTTTCTTTGTTCTTTTCTTTTCTTTTCTTTTCTTTTCTTTTCTTTTCTTTTCTTTTCTTTTCTTTTCTTTTCTTTTAAGCAGGGAATGTCCAGTTGTTCCAATACCATTTGTGAAAAGATGATTTTTGCTTCATTGTATCCATTGTATTGCCTTTGCTCCTTTGTGAAGGTTCAGTTGATTGATTTCTGTGTTCTCTATTCTGTTTTATTGATCTACAGTATTTGTGTATTCTTTTGCCAACTCCACAGTCTTTATTACTATAGCTTCACGGTAAGCCTTGAAGTCAGGTACTGTCAGTCTTCCAACTTTGTTCTTCTCTTTCAATATTTTGTTAGCAATTGTGAGTCTTTGCTTCTCCCTCTCCATACATTACAATTTCTCAAAGTTTCCTAGAGAACATTGTCCTGTTCTGATTTTGCTGATTTTTATATATTCCTTTTGGGACTTGGAAAAAGAATAAATGCTAATACTAACTTTAATGCTGTGCCACTATTTTCCTTTTTTTTTTTTTAAGAGATTTTTGCCATAGGGAACGTGTGCTTGCTGGAGAGACAGAGTGATACAAAGTGAGAACTTACCTCCGCAGGAATGACCATACCACAATCCCTTCTCCTCCATTCTCCTCTTGGGATGTTGGACACCCACACATATGCACCTGGCATGAGTTTTAAGCCACTGGGTCCAGGACTCCAACAACATCTGACTACATGGGAGCCCAATGACATAACCATTGCACAATCTGCTGGTTCCACTAATTTTACTTCTTAGAATGAACTGCTGTTGATTGGCCTAAAGCTTTCTATGCAATATTTGATTTAGATTTGACTACTTTATAAGCATAGATATAGTGTACTATAGTGTACTGGTTTATAGGTGAGAAATTAGGACTTTAAACTATTGATGTGGCTAGGAAAAAAGAAAGAAATTCAAAGCCAGGTTTTTTTAAAATCTCAAGCCTGACTTGTGCCCTATTTTTATATTTGTGCAACGAGTTCTAAATAGCACTATTACAGACTCCCAAACTTATAGATAATTCAGTAGAAAATGGAAGACATTGTTTAGAAGCTATGATCTCCCAGCCTTTCAAACTGGAAGCCACTACATGCTTCATTGAGTATGATCATATTTGTTATAATAATATGCAATAAGAATTGTTTGAAAATGCATTCTTAAATGAATTTTAATATAGTACCCATAGTCATCAGTATTTATCTAACTCAGAAATTCATTTCATTGGTACTTCTAATATTAGGTTATCATGAAAGTCATGATGTATTTTTCTTTATTTTTCTATGGAAAAATGTGTCATAAATTTCCTAGAGACCCAATATGTCTAAGTTTTTTATTAGACAAGAAATTGGGGGACCAGGAGTTAGCATAATGGCTATGTCGCTGGACTCCCATGTAGTCGACCGTGGTTCACGTCCTGGACATGGTGGCTTAAAACTCACACTGGGCATGTGTGCGTGTGTGCCCAAGATCCCAAGGGGAGAATGGAGGAGAAGGGATTGCAGCCTGACTATTCCCCCTGGGGGGTGATTTCTCACTTTTTATCATCTCTCTCTGTCTGGCAAGCAAATGCGCCCTATAGTAAAAATCTCTAAAAAAAAAAAAAAAAATTGGAAAATATTTTGTGATGGGAAAAAAAGATAGGAGGAAATCTTCATATAGCTTTGGTAGCTAAACAATACCTTACTTGATTATTTGATGGGTATTTACTACTAGATTTAACTGAGTACAGAGTTTTTTGTTTTGTTTTGTTTTTGTTAGTTTTAAGAAGCTTTTGCTATAGGGTGTCTGCACTCACCAGAAAGACAGAGAGAGACAGAGACAGAAAGCGAGGAAATCATCCCTTGGGGTGGGGAGGTGGCTACCCTACAAATCCCTTCTCCTCCATTCTCCTCTTGGGATCTCGGACACGCACACATGCCCTGTGTGAGTTTAAGCTGCCAAGTCCAGGGCTCAACTATGTGGGTGTCCAGCAACATAGCCATGACGCCAACTGCTGGTCCCAAGTGCATAGATTTTTTTAATATAGAGATGTAATTATGTAGTATTTATCTTTACCTGAGAATTTTCAGTAGTAGTTCAGTTGAAAGTACTGTATGTTGGATAGTTGCTCTTTTATTTGTCAATAAGTCTGATTTCTTCAAATAAATACATTTCTCTTTCAAGCTAGTCTGTTGCCTGGTAATTAAGTTGACTGGATCCTACATGGCCTACAGCACTGTTTGAGTCCTGGACCTGGCACCTTGAGAAGCATGCCAGGCACATGTGTGTATGTGAGGAAGGTCCCAAAGAGGGGGAGATATGGAGGAGAAGGGATTGCAGCATGACCGTAAGTCCCGAGGGAGATTTCCCTTTTCCTCTCCATCTTTCTCCCTCTCTCTCTCTTTCTCTCTTTCTCTCTCCATGTCTTTCTCCTGCAAGCTCACATACCTTGTGGCAAAATTTTAAAAATTAAAAAAAAAAAAAGTGGGGGGAGCCAGCAGTTGGCTTAAGGGCTATGTCACTGGACTCCCATGTAGTTGACCTGGTTGGAGTTGGGACCTGGTGGCTTAAATTCACAACAGCTACGTGTGTGTGCGTGCCCAAGATCCCAAGAGGAGAATGGAGGAGAAAGGACTGTGGTGTGGCCATCTCCCCTGGAGGGTGATTTCTTGCTTTCTGTCTCTCTCTCTCTCTCTGTCTTTCTGGCGAGTGCACGTGCCCTATAGCAAAAACCACTCAAAAAAAACCAAAAACAAAAACAAAAAACAATAAATAAATAAATAAATAAATAAATAAATAAATAAATAAATAAATATTTCTCTTTTAACTTCCCTCCCTCCCTCCCTCTGTTCCTGAATTCCTTCCCCTAATCCTGTGTCTGGTCCTTTCAATGATAGATATAGGCCCATTTCACTTGATGAGATCATTTTTTCAAGATAGTTATGCGAGTGAAAGTATCTTGATTCATACAAGAAATCATACTGTTTAAGTACTCCCATGTCGACCATAGTTTTCCTCCTCTCCCTCTTTCCTCCTTAATTAGGCCTCAATTTCTTTCTAGATTGCTGTTCATATTCACTTCCAACAATCTCTCTTTTTCTGAATTTCCCCATTCATCAGAACCTTTACCTCTTAAATTTTGCATGTACTGAACCTTTCACTATTACTTAAAAATAATTATATGTAACTTTATTGATTTGACTCACTTCCTATGGCAGCAAATCCCAAATGGACCCTCAATATTGTCAAGTACCAATGTAGCCACACAGCCTCTTTAATAAATTCTCCTTTGCATTCTTGTTGGTCAGCTCTGTCATAGCTCCTCTAGTTTCTTACATCATCTACACTCATCTGCTCAGCTGTCCAACAGTACCCCTAAAGGAGTTTCCTTTGGTGGCAGGCCTGTCACTGTGTACTGGATGTTAACTTCCTTCATTTCTCAAGAATTTCATTCTAGGAGTCAACTTCTTTATCTTCTATACATCAATTCCTGTCTTTGGGATTTTTGTTTGTTTGTTTGTTCCAGCTGAAAAACCTCCTTAATGTCATCCATCTTAAGAGAAAAAAAAAAAAAATCAATCACCCTTTACCTGGAGATTTTCTTCTACATGCTTTCCTACTGACCTATATTAAAACTAATGTGGGAACCAGCAGTTAGCGTAATGGCTGTCGCTGGACTCCCACATAGTCGACCATGGTTCGTGTCCCGGACCCGGTGGCTTAAAACTCACGCCGGGCGCGTGTGCGTGCGTGCCCAAGATCCTGAGAGGAGAATGGAGGAGAAGGGATTGCGGCGTGACCATTCCCCCTGGGGGTGATTTCTCACTTTCTGTCTCTATGTCTCTCTCTGTCTGTCTGGCGAGTGCACGCGCCGTACAGTGAAAATCTCTCCAAAAAAAAAAGAAACTAATGTTATAGGGCAGGCCCCATAATGCAGCAGTTAACCATTGTACAGAGAAGATCAGATTCCACATGGCCTACTGAGGTTCAAATCTCAGTCCCTGAAGGAAAGCAAGGTATATTTGCATGCCCAGTATTCTGAAGGGATGGAAAACGTAGGGA